>NW_021704254.1:3160-14878 GCF_003719485.1 Trypanosoma conorhini | reverse complement strand
GGTGTGTGTGTGTGTGTGTTTGCGTATCACGGAGTCACGCTGCGTTGTCTAGCCAAAGCAAATATCTTTAAATATATGTGTGATTCCCCCCCCCCGTACGGAGCACGCGTGGGGGAATGAGCTCTTCCCTCCCTTCTCCACGGCCCTTTCCGTATTCCCCTCCATCTCTCGCGCTCTTTCCACGGCTTCTCATTTCTCCCTCTCTGTTGGCGCGCGCGTGCAACTGGCGCCCCGCAGTGGCTTTGGGCGAGCAGGCAGCGAGAAAAGCGGGCATCCACGGCCTGGATAGGGGAGGAAAGAGAAAGGGAGAAAGCGCACGAGGTGCGGCGTGTAGGGGCACCCAACGCCGATGGTGTGCCGCCGCTCGCGGCTCTTCTTTTCGCCCCATGCGGTGCCGCCGCACAAACTGCAGGCGCTCCTGCGCAGCTGCGGACTGCAGGACATTGTTGAGGCGCACGGCGACAACTTTGCGCGGGCGGTGGCGGCGCGGCCGCGGTACCAGCTCTTCGCCCCCCTCTTCACGCCGTACTTCACAGTAGAGAGCCACCACCTCACGATGCTGGGCGACACCCTCATCGATGACTTTCTCTCCCAGGCTATGCTGCGATACGCCGTGCACGCCGGCCTCGTGCTAACCATGAACGCTACACGGCAACTCAACGCGGTGCTGCACAACCACTTCACGCTGCGCCTATTTGCGAAGGAGTTGCACTTCGATGAGCTCGCGGTCCCGCTGAGCCTTGAGGGCTGCGCCGCGGATGACGCCGGTGGCGAGGCGGGGAACAGGCTGGCCTTCCTGGAGCCGCAGCACGTTGGCCTGCGCGAGCACGACGTCGCGGGGACGTCGTTTCAGTTCACGCCGCTGCGCGCCGGGCAAAGTCCGCTCGGCTGGATGTTCTCGCACTTTATAGGCGCCCTGCAGCAGGCGTTCGGCGGGGCGGTGGTGCCGCGGGTGCTGTCACGCGTCTACGGCGACGTGGATGTGAACCTCCCAGGCGGCGCGGCGGCGCTGCTGCTGCGCACGCTCCAGCACTTCCCCGCCGGCAACGTCACGGAGGCGGTGCTCGCCGCGCAAGGGCTGCCGCTGCGCTTTGTCACCAAGACGCGTGCGCTGCCCGATGAGGCAGCGACGGAGGGGCCGGAGGCGGCGGCAGGGACGCGGCGCACGGCGGAGGAGGCGGTTGTGTGCAGCGGCTTCGGGGTGCAGGACGCCGCGCGCGACGCGGTAACGCTCGACGGGCTGGCCACCAACCCCAACGCGCTCGCGTCGCTGGCGGCAGGGCCGGGCGGGCTGGACGCCGTCAACACTTGGCGTGAGCGGGCGCAGCGCGAGCTTCAGGAGGGACGGGGGGCGCTGCGCGACGCGGTCCGCGACGAACACGACGACGACGACGACGGGTGGCTGCAGCCGCAAGAGCGGGAACGCTACCGGCGCGGCGCCGCCTTTTACAACGCCGTAGACTTCACTGCCGCGGCCACTTACTTCGCCGATGCGTACGGGCTGCCGCAGCCCGTCAATGGGCAGCGCGTCGCGCGGGTGAAGTTTAAGAACGCCGTTCGCGACCCGCTCTTCTACGACACGCGCTCCGACATGCGGAACGGGGTGCCCTTCTCGACGGACGGGGAGCCGCTGGCGCAGTATCTTGACCGCTTCAACCGGCCCCATCGACGCCTCTTCGAGGTGGCGCTCGTCGTTGGCGGCGGCGAGGGGCGCACTGCCGGCCGCGCCATTGCGACGCGCTACACCGTCGCCCGCGAGTCCGCTTGCCGCGCCTACCTCGGCGCCGTCCTGCACGACCTGCAGACGATGAGGGAGAGGAACTCCACGGCCGTGTGAAGAGAACGAGGGCCGCTGTGCGTGCGTGTGTGTCTGCGAGGGGTGCCCCGGGTTGAACGAGACGCGTCGGGGGCACACAAAAAAAATAAATAAATGCTTCTGCGTCTGTGTTGCTCTCTTTTTTATTTTCTTTCTTTTTTTGCCGCTGCATCTCTTTCCTCCGCGTCGTTTGCCGCGCGCCTCTCTGGCTGTGTGGGAGGCTGAAGGAACGCATGCGGGACGGCAGGCGCCCCAATGCTTTGGTGCAAGTCGACCTTCCTCACACGCTTCGGCGGGGATGACTGCCGGCTCTTCCCGACGCAGCAGCAGCTCTTCGACTTCATCGACACGCAGGGGGAGGGGCAGCAGGAGGTCCAGGGCGCACCGCCGGCGTGGCTGCCGTTCAGCGTCGAGTTCCCCTCCGAGGAGGAGGTGGCGCGCGAGTTGGCGTCGCGGGCGCTCCGCGCAGCAGCGGCGCCGGCGGCTCCCTCCCCGTGCGGCAGGCTGTTCCGCAAGCGCCCGCTGAGCAGCAGCGGCGCCGGCGAGGCTCGCAGGCCGGAGGGGGCCGCCAAGTTTCCATCCGAGGCGAAACGGCAGCGGAGGGCGGCGCTCCGGGAGGACTACGCGGTGCTGTACGGCGCCACGCCGCTCTCCGCGCAGACGCGAATGTTTCTTGCGACCACCGTCGCCGGTCTAACGCGCGTGGTGGGCGAGATTGAGCCGCTGCAGCAGCACCTGTACGAGTTGATCCGCGAGGGCGCGCCGTGCCACCTCTACCTCGACGTCGAGCGCGAGGGGGACTACTCCGCGTGGCGCCCCTTCGTAGACCTCGTGGGCGGGGCGGAGAGCGTCACGGAGGAGTGCCCGGGCGCGGCGAAGTACCTGGCGGCCTTGTCGACGGCTCTCTGGCGGCCGCCGCGGTGCTGCGCGTGGAGCTGTCGCCTGCGCGCCGACAACCGTCAGACGACGACGGTGCTGCTTGCGGAGCTCCGCAGCTTCCTTTGCGGTGCCTACCCCGCACTGATGAGCGCAGCCGCTGCGGAGCGGCGTCGCGGCCGCGACAGCGACAGCAACAACGAAGGCGGTGGCGCACGTCTCTCTGACGCGGAGGACACGGCGTCCCCGCTGGGGCCTGGTGTGGAGGTGGTGGTCATGCGCTCCGCGGACGCGGGTGCAGCGGAGGGACGCCAGGGCGGGAAGTTCTCGCAGCACTACGTTGTGAAGTTTGCCGGCCAGTGGTTCAGCAGCAACGCCGACGTTGGACGGCTTGTGGGGCAGTTCGTGGACTATTTGCACGAGCGGGCGCTGACGGACGCGCGCGTGCACGTCGCGCTCTTCTACCACGACGTCCCGAAGGAGTTCGCCGTTCTGCCACCGGCCCAGCCCTCGCGACATTTGCCGTTTCTCCCGCTTCGGTGCGTCATCGACACCGCCGTGTACAGTCGCAACCGCATGCTGCGCTGCCTCGGGAGCTGCAAGCTGCACAAGCGAGGCATCCTCGCGGTGGAGCGGTACTTTTCCGCCAGTGCCGCCGCCGTAGTGCCTGTTGCGTCAGCGGACGCCGCGGCACTCTTTTTTGATTCCCTTGTGACCCTGCGGACGGGGCACCGTGGGGTCGTTTCGATTCCAGCTCTAGTCGCCGACACAGCTGGAGCCGTGACGTCCGCTCGGGGCGGCGGCGGCGAGACTCGGCTACTGCGGGATGTGGATTGCGCGCGGTACGCCGCCCTGGCGCGGCACGTGGCGCGGGAGTGGGGCCTCGTTGGTGGCGCCCCGTGCCGGGTGTGCAGCGTGCGTCAACGCGGCGCGCGCTACCTGTTGTTGCTGCTAGAGGGCTCGCGCTACTGCGGCAACGTGGGGCGGCAGCACCTCTCGAACAACGTCTACCTCACCGTCGATTTGCAGCAGCGTGTGTGGGCGCAGAAGTGCTTTGATCCGGACTGCGCCGCGTACCGGTCCGCGCCGCGGGCGATCCCCGACGACGTGCTGCCCGCCGCCAGTCACGACTGGACGAATGCGACGCAAGCGGCGGCTCTCGCGTCCCACGCCTCGCTGCGGACTACCTTCCACTCGCCGTGACGGCGCCACCCGGTGCCTCCTGTGGCGGTTCCCCCAACGTGTGAGGGAGGGAGGGGAAGACTCTGTGCGTTTCATGATCTTTTTTTCCCCCATTTTTCCTCCCTCTCCCGCCCAAGCACGCCATGTTTGAGTGAAAGCGCTTCTCTTCTACCGTCTCTTTTTTTTTCTTCTCTCTCTCTCTCTGTGTGGCTGGCCAACGGCGGGATGCGTAGGGAACCTCCCAGATTTCACGCAGACGGACAAGTTTATAGCGCCGGCTGCATGCACCACCGGCTCTCCGAGCGGCGGGCACCGGTCGCGGTGTTCTGCATCGCCGCGTGGCTCGCGCTGTGCGGCGCCGCTGCCCAACGCGGCTTCTCAGGCGATATTCCGGCGGCACCACATGATGCGGTATACAGGGCGCACTTCCGCAACTACCCAGCGGCGCGCCCCTGCGTCTTGACGGCGGCCTTCGCGACGGTGGAAGGGGACGGCGCCAGCAACGCGTCGGCGGCTGCGTACGGCGGCTGCGACATCGCCGGAAGCGCCGTTGTGCCGCACTCCCTCCTCCTCCTCCACGTGACCGAAGTGGCGCAGGCGTCGGTGGAAGCCTGCGGGGGCAATGCGACGCCGCTGCAGGAGATTCTCCGCGGACTCGCGCCTATGGACGCGCTCTCCGCCAGTGGCGTTGGACTCGTCTTGTCGACGCGTATCGGCAGCAGCAGCAGCAGCAACAAGACAGATAAGAATAGTAAAAATGGGCCGGCGGCCGGTACGACGTACGACATGACATGCTTCCTAGTCGCCGTTCAGCGCTACAATGCGCTGGCGAAGCGGCGTACGCGTGGCCCAACGCCGCTGCCGCCCGTCTCGGCGGTTGCCTTTTCTGATGACGGGCGAGTTTGCCGCTTCTCCGGTGGTCGCCGCGGCGGCGAGGAACTGCTGCTCCCTCGCGAGGTGAGGAGCGTGTACGACTTTGTGCTTCTCTACTTCCCCACTGCCGCCGGCCGTGGCGATGGCGACGGTGGGTGGACGGCACTCATGGACACCGCCGAGTTTAACCGCCTTCGTTGGTCCGAGGGCCACTTCTACCCGCAGAGCGTGCTAGAGACGCGCAACGGCATGGCGCTTGCGGAGTCCTCCGCCTCCCCCGCGCGGGCGCGGAGTTGCTTCGAGGGCCCCGCGTTGCCCTCCTGCGCCCCGCTTGGGGGCTGGACGGTGTGGACGAGCACCGCCGACATGCGGTGGGGCTGGGACGCGGCGTCGATGGACTTCGAAAAGAAGACGCGAAAAGGCGCCGTCGCACTACTAGTGGCATCCACCGCCGTGTCCCTTGTGCAGGGCGCGACGCCCGGCGCGGACTGCCCGGCCAGCGCCGTCGTTGCGACGCTGGCGGTGTTGGAGGCGCTGCGGCGCGTGGGTGGGGGCGCCAACCGCGACGTCTACGCCTTCTTCTTCCCCGGCGAGCATGTGGGCAGCGTCGGGAGCGCCCGCTTCATCTCCGACGCGACGCGGCTGGAGTGCGCCCGCGCCGGCCTCAGCAGCTGCACGGCGCTGGCGTACAAGGACAACCTGAACTTCACCACGGTGGACTTCGGCGCCATGGACACGTTCCTCGTGCTAGACCAGGTCGCCTACCACGACGCCCCGCTGTATTACCACGTCGACGGCCGTGTGGGGGAGGGGTCGGCGCGGCAGCAGCAGGCGGAGGCGGAACTGAAGCGGCGTGGCGTGCGACGGGCCTCCACCGCGCGACTGCCGTATTCCCCCATCACAACACTGCTGGATCTGCTACCCGCGGCGGCGGCGGGCGAGAAGGTGCTCCTCACACTCACGCGGTACAACACGACGTACGCGAATCCGGATGTGTTTACCGTTCTCGACACCACGGCGCGGCACTCCGCACTCCGCGCGGCGGCTGTTGCGGAGGCGGCTGATGTTATCCTGCGTCTGCTGCTCCCCCACACGCACCGCGCCGCTGCTCCTCCCTCTTTTTCTTCCTGGCCTCCTCCTGCGGTGTCGGTAAATCACAGTCTGGTGGAGGAACTGTGGGGGTGCTTCACGGAGAATTTGCACTGCGGCCTTCTCACCACGTCCGACGGCGCGGTGGCGGCCTCCGCGGCACCCGACTTCGGCGTGGGCGTCATGAGGGGTGGCGGCATCGCCGATTCCCAGGCCGCCATTGAGGCGGCGCTGCTCAGCATAGGCTGGAACGACGTCGCGCGGTCGCCGGCGGTGCCGAAGCCGCTGCGCATTCCCCACGGCGACTGGGCTGAGACGTGGGAGCAGGACAGGGCTTGGGCGCGGCAGCACAACGATTCACGGTACGCACTGCACGTGATGAGCCTTTGGAGCGAGGACGTCGGCGCCAGAAGCACAATGGTGGAGTCTGAGGCCGTAGCTCTGGCGTTTTTCGGCCTCAGCGTCCTCGTCGCCGTCGCCGTCCTTCTGGGTGCTAACGTGTGCGTGAAGCCGTAAAGATGTCCGCCGGGCGCTCCGCCGCTTCACTCCTCTCCGTGCCGTGGAGGGTCGGGAATGACGTGTGTGGAAGATCTCTCTCTCTCCTTCTCTCTGGCACGGAGGGGCAGTGGGAAAACCGAAACGAAGAAGCGCGGAACAAAAGACAAGGTGAGAGGGGAGGAAACTGTGTGTGTGTGTGTTTTGTTGTTGTTGTTGTTGTTTTTCCCCTGCTTAAGACAAAAAGGAAGAAAAGAAAAAACTGAACGAAGTGAAGAGGAATCGCGAGTGTGTTTTGCACGCTGTACACAGACGCCCATTGCCGAGGGAGCGAGGGAGGTGGGGAAAGGGGAGGGAGGTGGAAATGGCGTCTGCACTGCGGTGTACGGTGGTGCTTCTTCCTGCAGTGTCGCTTGTGTAGCTGAAGGAAGGAGACGGAGAGGGCACAATGGAGGCCACAACAAAGTCTGGGAACACGATCACGCTGGACACGACGCACGACACCGGCTTCGGATTTCGCCCGGGGGACATCGTGCACTTCTCGAAGAGCCTGCGGAACGGCAAAGTTGCTCTCATTCGCGGCAGGGCGGATGGACTCTTGTGGTTCTCTGTTTTTCGTACTGTAGAGGAGGCGGAGGCGCCGGCGGCGTTGCAGGCCCCGGTGGACACCGCCAGCTGCCGCGCCAAGGAAGAGTTCCTGCGCCAGTTTGGATGGGTGCTGGATGCCAAGACAAACCCCGCGGCCCGAGGCGCCGGCGCAGGAGCGAACTGATGAGGGAATACGTACGTGAAGTGAGAGCGGTTCCCCGCCTTCCGTCCTCCGTTGTTGTGCGGGGCATACGCGTGGTGGCAGGCACGTGAATGCCTGCATGCGTCTTTCCGGGGTCGCGTTGAGCCGTTCCGTGTGGGCGGCGCGGCGTGCACGTAGGCACAGCGCAGGGAAGGAGGCGCAGCTCGTCACCAGCTTTTGCGGGTGCATGTACTAACATGCAGGGCACACACACACACACACACACCTCCACGATGGCGCCGTTTTTTGTTGTTGTTTTTTTCATGTAATATTTTCTTTATTTTTGTTTTTCCTTTTTTTCTTTGTTTTTTTCTTTATTTTTACTATCGTTGCTTGGTTTCGCCCTGGGCGCCGCCTCATGCCCGCCGAAGGGAGGTTGAACAAAAATAGTCGTACCACTACAGACGGATACGAGAGGCAGGGGCGGGCTGGGCTGGAAGAGGAGCAGAAGCAAGACAGACGTCGACGCGCGGCTACGTGTGCGTGCGTGCTTACAGCTTTGGGGAGTGGGGGAGGGGGCAGGCGCGGGAGTTTTGCTGAAGGCGAGCGATGCGGCGGAGTCGTGTGCCGCGGTACTACTGGTCGCGGTACCGCATTCCGACGCAGATGCCGAAGTTCGACGGCCCCGCCCCGGTTGCTGCGCCGCAGAGCATGAACAGCACCAAGACGAACGAGTTCATTGATCCCATCGACGACAAATTCCCGCTGAGCATCCGCGGCCCGCTGGTGCGGCCCGACGTTCCGGAGGAGCAGTACGTGGACAGCTGGTACGTGTGCACGTCGATGACGCACCACCTCGGCGACTATCGGCCGTGGAGCGCCAGCGCCCCACCCAACGCGTATCGGTTTCGCCCGCACAACGAATTCGACGCCAAGGGCAGGGAGTACGTGCAGTACATGCGGCAGTTCGCCCGCCACGACCCGCGCAAGACCCGTGGAAAGGGGCAAATGGGTTTCCCCTTTCGCGACGCCTACCTCACAAAGATGAATGAGGCCAATGGCACCACGCCGCCCCCCACACTGGAGACCGTCATGGACCGCGCTGTGAAGGAGCGGCACCAGCACACGCGCGTGCTGACGCCCATGCAGGTACAGCGCGACGTGGGTCGCTTGGAGGCCCCGCTGCCCTGCGCCGGCAACATACCCGTGGACCGCGGCCAGTTTCCATTTCGCTGGAAGACGGAGGACTGGTACGAGTACGAGGTGGCCAAGGTGCGCAACAAGAGATTCGTCTTTGAGAACACCGAGGAGGACGGCATCCGCGGCTCCGAGGTAACCTACAAGATTGTTCTGGAGGGCTTCTGGGACCACCACGTGATGAAGCTGGCGGATGACGTCTGCATGTTCCTCCGGGATGTGGGTCGTCAAATTGCCGAGGAGAAACTTGGCGCGGTGCGGTGCGCCATGGAGGGCCTGTCGGGTGGCGCCGTCGATCCGGAGCTGCTCGCCACCTTCAATGCCGCCCGCAGGGGCCCATTTGGCCGCCCCGACGAATACGACGCGGAGGAAGTGGCGAACTTCGTGCGGGCCGACCTGAAACGGCTAGAGGAGCAGTGTCTGGGTGTCATCAACCGCTGCAATGTGCCGGTGCCGGGCGCCACAAATTTGTACGACCCGCAGCTCTCGTGGCCGTACGTGGAGAAGCTGGAGCCGTGGGTGCGCATGGCGGAGTTCTGGACCTCCGCCTCCGACACCTCCTTCACAGAACTCGAGATGTCCACCGCACATTACGAGTTTAGAAAATATTTCCGTGTCATTGTCTGCAAACTGCCATTTCAGAGTACCGAGTTTGAAAAACGCATGTATGACATAAGGCACTGGCTGCACCGACAAACCACGTGCGAGTTTCACACCATTTATAGGAGGAACGTTATTCATGATGGCGCCGTGTTCCCGACGGAACACGACCCCGCCACGCCCACGACACACGAGCACCACCGCATGTTTTCCTTTGCCCTCGACTGGCAGAGTGCCCCGGTGAATCGCCTCAGTGTGAGCACGGTACTGGAGGGAGAGGATTGGGGGAGGGCGGCGCAGCGCCTCGGCTGCGGTGTGGAGGAACTCAAGAAGGCGAACCCGGCGCTGGAGACGCTTGAGGCAGGTGCCCCCCTCAACGTTCCAGGAGAGGCTTCACGTAGGCTGACGAGCTTCGGTGCGGCGCCGCGCGTGCTGTCGCTGCAGGCCGCAAAGGATGGGAGGCGCATTCGCAGTTGGGACGAGGCCGCGGCTGCCCTCGATTGCACCGTGGAGGAGCTGCAGCAAGCCAACGGCAACGCCGCACTCACCTACAAGCAGAGTAGCGAAAGTGGCGAGGGCGGCGAGTTTGATCCATCCGTCACGGAGCTGAACGTCCCCCCCTCCTGCTGGATTTCAACCCCGGAGGCGGAGTTCAGCCCCATCGAGCTTGTCTTCTCTGGCGACACCCTTGCCACCATTGCGCGGCGGCTGCAATGCAGTGAGGCGGCCCTGCAGAGGGAGAACGATGGGGTGAGTGACGTTAGCCAGCTCCGCTTCGTGCGGGTGCCAGCCGAGGCGAAGGCGCCGAGACGATTGGTGGAGCCGCAACTCCGCCCACAGGCCGCAACGGAGGCGCTGCTAACACGCACCATTGCGGAGGAAACGACATTTAAAGTCAAAAACATTCCCGATCTCCCGTCAAACGCGCAGAGGTTTCCACACGAGTACCACACCCCGACCTCGCGCTTCCCAACAACGCCAAAGGAAACGGAGTCGGAGAATGACTGGATGTCCTACACGGCAAAGTACCTTGACAAGCAGTTCACGCACCCGACCGAGCCCACGCCGCTGTACAACGTGAACAAGCTCTGGCCCATGCAGCAGGTTCCTGGCAAGGTGGACCAGACACCCTTCGAGGAGGACCAGACGTGGCTGCTGAATCCTATCCCTGTGCAGCAAATGGAACAACACCACCCCGAAAAGGACTTGCAGGACCTTCCGTTTGTCAACCACGAACAATTCCCACGCTCGCTGGAGTGGACTGCACCGTAAGCACAAGACAAACAAGAAGAAACGAACACAATTTTATTTGTTGTCGTCGTTGTTCTTGTCTTTTCTTTTTGTACTTTGCGTGACGTCGTCAGTGCATGTGTGTGTCTGTCGATCATTGTGCGTGTGCGTGTGTGCTTCATCGATGCATGCGGCCCCACCGTGACCGAAAACGAAGGAGTTGAAAAGAAACAAAGGGAAAAAAAGAACAGATGGGGCACCCCAACAGCCGCGTCGACAGTCCTCTTCGAGGAGGGATCCCGGTAGCTTCTGCTGTCGTTGCTGTTGTGCGTGAGCTTGCAGCCGCTTCTTGTGGAATGTGTAGTTTTCTTTCCCCCTCGCTCCGTCGTTTTAGTTAGCAAGTGCGTGCGGCGCGGGCGCCATGGCGGCGGAGCTGGCCCACATTGCAAAGAAGAAGGAGGGCATCCTCGCCCTGGAGCCCCACCTTGACCGCCGCGTCGTGGTTGCGGTGGAGGGGAGGGAGGTGCACGGCATCCTCAAGGGCTTCGACAACAACGTCAACCTCGTCGTGGCGAGCGCGGAGCTGTGGGTCAGGGACGCCCTCGTGCGGCGCATTGGGGCGTGCGTCGTCCGCGGCGGCTCGGTCGCCAGCGTCTCCTCCGGCGACTCCACCATCCTGCAACACAACCCCTTTGCGTAGCCCGCCCGCGGGGCACGCATGGACGGCTGCCGTGGCGCAACCGAACGACATCGCTGCAGCGCACGCACGCCGAGTGCGAGAGGGCGTGGGAGCGGAAAGAAAAACAAAAAGCCGAAGGAAGGTGAAAGGGGCGGGGAGAGGAAGAATTGGGGAGGGGGGCGCTCTCACTTCACCCTGAGCTTTGCCTTCGCTTCCCACGCGGCTGTGCCTCTCAATGGCCGTGACCTCTGCCCACCACCATCGCCCCCTTTCTGAGCTTAAATACAAGTATATACGTGTGTATGTGTATGTGTGTGTGTGCGTCTGCCGATCCCCGGCCTGTGCTGGGGACGTGTTTGCGGCCACCTTTGACCGCGGCGCCGTCAAGTTGTGCGTCTCCCTTCGCTCCTCTTCGTTGCTGCGGCTTGGGCGGGCGCGTCCCACCGCACAGAGAGTTCGCGAACTCCTGCGGAAGCCTTCAAGCCTTTTTTGCCTTCAGGAAGCCCGAGAGACAAAGACAACAGCGATGCAGCCGTCCCCTCTCACCACGGCACTTTTGTCGTTGCTGCTGCTGTTGTGCTGCGCCGCTGGCAGCCACGCCGCTGCCGCCGCCACGCACCGATGCATCTTCGACGAGCTGATGGCGGAGAGCGACTCGCGCCCGGTGAAGATGCTGCGGGAGTTGCCCCGAAAGGGCCAGGGCGCCTCGCGGGCGTACACCGCCGCTGCAGGGGCGGGCGGTGCGGGGGGCTGGGAACCCGTCCGCATCGTGGCCTCCGCGAGGGACCTGGACGACCCCAGCAAGTACTGCACCAAGGAAGGAGAGCGCCGCCCGACGTTTGAGGGCTACGATGGCGAGTGCCGGGAGGACGACATCCTTACCAGTCGGAAGAAGGCTCGAGCTGCTCCAAACGATCATCCCATCGGCCATCAAGCTGCACGCGGAGCGCC
>NW_021704254.1:1192-3135 GCF_003719485.1 Trypanosoma conorhini | reverse complement strand
ACTTTTGTCGTTGCTGCTGCTGTTGTGCAGCGCCGCTGGCAGCCACGCCGCTGCCGCCGCCACGCACCGATGCATCTTCGACGAGCTGATGGCGGAGAGCGACTCGCGCCCGGTGAAGATGCTGCGGGAGTTGCCCCGAAAGGGCCAGGGCGCCTCGCGGGCGTACACCGCCGCTGCAGGGGCGGGCGGTGCTGGGGGCTGGGAACCCGTCCGCATCGTGGCCTCCGCGAGGGACCTGGACGACCCCAGCAAGTACTGCACCAAGGAAGGAGAGCGCCGCCCGACGTTTGAGGGCCACGATGGCGAGTGCCGGGAGGACGACATCCTTACCAGTCGGAAGAAGGCTGAGCTGCTCCAAACGATCATCCCATCGGCCATCAAGCTGCACGCGGAGCGCCTCCTCGTCCGGCGCACGGAGTCCCGGTTGATTGTGCCCAGGACCATCACTCAAACGAAGTGCAGGCACTTCACCGTGCCCGAGGAACACTACACGGATGGGGTTCCGGACGCCGACGCGGTGCTCTATTTGGCCGCAGGGCCGTCTGTGATGTTCGCCGTTCCGTGCGTCACGGCCGAGGAGGACGACCGCCCGACCGTCGGTGCCATGAACTTCTATCTATCCGGCGTCTTTCACCCGTGGTTCGCCGTCCGCGTCGCTGCACACGAACTCGCGCACGTGCTCGGGTTCACCTACCAACAGATGGATGCCCAGAAGATGGTGCGCACCGTCACCGCAGGAAGTTATGGTGCAAAGTCGGGGTTGGTGACCTCCCGTCTCACCAAGGAGAAGGCGCAGGAGCACTACAACTGCGGCAGCCTTGAGGGCATGCCCCTGAAGGACGAATACGACGAGTTATCCCGGCTGCGCTCGCACTGGGATCGGCGCTACGCCAAGGACGAGCTGATGGGCCCCACGGTTGCTACTGGCGCCGGCTTCTACACCGCGCTGACGATGGCCGCGTTTGAGGACATGGGCTTTTTCAAGGCGAACTTCAGCATGGCGGAGCCGATGAGCTGGGGCAGAAACGCCGGGTGCGACTTCGTTGAGGCAAAGGAGTGCGAGCCGGACGACTACACCAAGTTTCCCGCGATGTTCTGTCACGAGAACTCCAGCGACACCACTTTGTACTGCACGAGCGACCGCGTTGCCTTGGGCCTATGCAGTGCTTCGCGGAGTGACAAATGCGTTTTCATCAACCCGTCACCTTTCGGTTCCTGCCGTAATGAGGAAAACACGAACCTGCACGGGAGCCGCCTGGGCGCGGGCTCGTGGTGTCTCGACGGGGACTCGCTCAAGGTGAATGTGGAAAGGCACGACCCGGAGCCAGGCGTGGTCGCTGTGGCCGCCGTCTGCGCGGAGGTGGTGTGCACCAGGGACTCCGTCAAGGTACGCTACCTCGGCGACGGCGACTGGCACGACTGCCCCGAGGGCGGCTTCCTCTCACCTGCGTCCACGTCCGTTGACTTTGCGGGTGGCACGATCAAGTGCCCCAAGTACGAGGAGGTGTGCACCATCACCCCCTCTGGCAGGAGTGGCGTCAAACTTGGTAGCGCAGACAACGACAATCAGGGACCCAACAATAATTATGGCCCCGATGGCAATGGCGGCCCCAACAAGAATGATGGCAGTGCTGTGGCTGTTCATGTTGGGGCTCTTGTGCTGGCCGCCGTTGCCGTCGTCGTTGCCGTGGCGACGCCTCTTTGAGCAGCAGCAGGGATGGGCTCAGAGTTTCCCCGGCGGAGAGCGCCGCCAAATTGTGCCCCGTGCCGCCTGCATGTGCGTTTACGTGTGCAATGCGAGCACAACGGCAAATATATACCCATCGTATTTTTTTTGTTTGGCGCACGTACGTGCGTCCGGGAACAGTATACACACGAACGCGGCCCTTGTTGCTGTTTCTTTTACTGTCAGTAATGTAACCTCAAGTTCTTTTCTTCCTCTT
>NW_021704254.1:0-1167 GCF_003719485.1 Trypanosoma conorhini | reverse complement strand
GGACGCGAGCGTGACGTCTCTCCTCGGGTAGCTGACCGGCCATGGCTCGTGGTGCCTCGACGGGGACTCGCTGCGGGTGAAGCAGCGGCCGGAGGGCAGCGAGTCGGAGGGCGTCAGCGGCGTGTGTGCGCGGGTGCGGTGCGGGGAGGGCACGGTGCAGGTGAAGCAACTCGGCAACGATGCGTGGCACGAGTGCCCCGAGGGCGGCTTCCTCTCACCTGCGTCCACGTCCGTTGACTTTGCGGGTGGCACGATCAAGTGCCCCAAGTACGAGGAGGTGTGCACCATCATCCCCGCTGGCAGGAGTGGCGTCAAACTTGGTGGCACAGACAACGACAATCAGGGACCTAACAATAATTATGGCCCCGATGGCAATGGCGGCCCCAACAAGAATGATGGCAGTGCTGTGGCTGTTCATGTTGGGGCTCTTGTGCTGGCCGCCGTTGCCGTCGTCGTTGCCGTGGCGACGCCTCTTTGAGCAGCAGCAGGGATGGGCTCAGAGTTTCCCCGGCAGAGAGCGCCGCCAAATTGTGCCCCGTGCCGCCTGCATGTGCGTTTACGTGTGCAATGCGAGCACAACGGCAAATATATACCCATCGATTTTTTTTGTTTGGCGCACGTACGTGCGTCCGGGAACAGTATACACACGAACGCGGCCCTGTTGCTGTTTCTTTTGCTGTCAGTAATGTAACCTCAAGTTTCTTTTTCTTTCCTCTTCCAGCGAAGCATACGTATCCCTCACTGCCTCTCTGTGTGTGTGTTCTTGGCGGTGGTGCGGCTGGCTGCCTCTCTTCCGGTTGGATGGGGGCCCGCGCGGCCGCAGCCGACGTCGCAGTATACGCTTTCCCCTGTTTTCCCCCGCATTGGGCGCGCGGTGCGCGAGGTGTGTCGTTGCGTTTCCCCACTCTCGGCCCTTTTTTGATTTTTTTTTTTTTTTTTTTTTTTTTTTTTTTGTCGATGGGTGCCTGAAATAGGCCGGCAATTGTTCGGAGGGGACGGGGCAACGAGAGATGTAGTTTGATGCCCGCCGCCTTTTTTTGTTTTTTTTTGCCCCACTGCCCCGGACTGCTCCTGGGGCGACTCGTGTGTGTTTGTCCTCCGACTGCCGCGCCTCTCCCTCATCTAGTTGCCGCGCCCACGCAGGTAGCGCCGCGCGGGCGAGCGCCC
>NW_021704249.1:1763-32929 GCF_003719485.1 Trypanosoma conorhini | reverse complement strand
TTTTTCTTTTTTTCTTTTTTCTTTTTAGTTTGTTTGTTTGTTATTATTCTCTTGTTCCCTGTCGATTTCGTTTTTGCCCGGCGTATGCGTGTGTAAAGGAATAGTTAGTGGAGGGGAGATGAAGATAAAAGGAAAAAGTGCGTCTGTGTGTCTGTGTGTGTGGAGCGGTCCTTCTGTGATATTCTCCGAGATCTTTTCTTCTTCACGATGCAAGTGAAAAGGCGACGCGGGTGTGAGTCTCATGCTGTTGCTGCCTACGGCTCCTTTCTCTCTCCATCTCTTTATATATATATATTTGTCTCTGCTTCTTCGCACCGGAGAATGTGGCGCTGTTCGTGTGCGGCCGCATTTGTGTGCGTGCGCAGTAGCCTGTAGAGCGGTGTGTGGAGGGGGAGCAGCGCGCCGCAGTGTAGAAAGTCGAGTTGGGGGAAGTCGGATGTCGTCCCTTCTTCCCTTTCAACAGAGCGCGGACTTGGGGCGTAGTGCCGAAAAAGTGGGCGAAGACGCGACGGTGCTTGCCGCCTTTCTCTACAACACAGCGACGCTTGGCACCTACCGCATCCAGGAGCACTCCCATCAGAGGGCGAAGGATGTGATTGAACAGGGAAGAAGAATCGGGCAATTGAACGCGGAGAAGTACCGCCCGCTTATGCAGGATGTGCAGTTGGCGGCCCAAATGTTGCATGAAACAGTCGAGGGAGGACGTGACGCACTGCGGCGAATGCATCTCTCCGTCGGACGACTTTTCGTGGCTGTGCCGGAGACGGAGCAACGGCCACCCCCTGGGACGTCTCGCGGCGCAGAGCCTTGGCCCCCCCTATAGCTTTGTTGTTGCTGTTGTTTACGTTTTTTTTTTTCCTGTGTGCCCCCGAAGAGAAACCTCGGGGAGCTTTTTACTAGAATTTTCTTCACCCACACCTTGTATGTTTGTTGTTGCCGTTGTTGCTGCTGTTTGTATTTTTTGGGTTGTTCTTCATTTTGTTTTTGTTTTTATTCTCCCGTCTTCGCTCACGTCTGGCTGTGCCGCGGTAGTGTTGGCAAGAGCGGGGCTTCCTCGCGGCGGGGCGTGGCGTGGCAAATGTCGCGCAGCAACGTCTTTGGCCCCGGCTCGCAGTTCTCCTTTACGAAGTTCGGGGCGCTTAACCGCAACCCCACCAACGTCGTCCTGAACCGACGTGTGAAGGACGTCTTCCGGCTGGAGAACCAGAAGCACATCCGCAGTGACGTGGACCGGGAACGGCGCTATCGGCTTTGCACCAAGTGCGGCATTACGAGTGTGACCGTCAACTTCAACGTCGTCCCCTCCGCCCGTATCGGGTTGTGGGGCCGCTGCGTCGATGACAAGGATTACACGCACCACAACTTGGTGGAACTTTCGCAGCGGGAGTACGAGGAGCTGCGTGAGCTGCCAGTAAATGAACGAATACACAGGTGGCGCTATGAGGGAGACTAATCATGCTTCTTGGGACCTCGGCGGCCGTAGGGAAGGCGCCACACGCAAGCACGACGCGTAGAGCTTTTTGCCTATCCAATCAGCTGTGAAACATGTGACAGATAAGGAATTGGGGACCTTTCAGCTTTCCGTGCTGGCTCATAGGGAGGATATTGCAGAAAGCGTTTGCCGGCTCGGTCTCCATCCAAGAACGGCAAAGCACGGCTCTCGCGAAGAAGTTTCCTGAGGCCCTGCTATTTTTCAGATGGGAAAAAGCGTAGTCCTTTCCTGCATTCTTGACAAAACGCACTTGGGACGAATGGAATTCTCAAATGTGTCTTCTGTCTTCTTGCTGCGGGTGCGGACTGGGAGCCGCAGTGACACTCGGGTTGTACGTATGCTGGCGGGCACTCTCTCTCGCTCTCTCACGCACACACACACACACAGACGGGCACTGCCTGCACCCTGCTGGTGTGGTACGCAGGCATACCTTTTTGAGGGATTGCTCCTTTTTTTGTTGCCCTTAAATGGAGCAGAGGATTACAACTGTGTATCGCCCCGTGAGGGATTGCTCGCCTCGACCGAGGACGCAAAACCCTTCCGCGTAACTGTTTGGCTATGCACTTTGCGTGACGCCGGTCAATATTACCTGCATACTTTCATAATTGTCTGAACGATTACATCCCGCTTCCCTCTTTTGCTTCTATTATTTTGCTTTTTTTTTCAATTGGTTCCTTTTCCTCTAAGAATGCGTTTACCGCTTGAAATCCAAGAGCCCCGCAGGTTCATTTTTTTTTCTTTTTGTACGGTGCTGAAGCGCAAATTCAGGCTTAGTGTGGGCTTTGCAAGACATGTCCTCGGACTTTGGGGTTGAAGCTCTTGAAGTAAGTGCCATGAGTTTATTAGAGCATTCGAGACAACTTTGGCAGAAGATTCATGCGTTACGTCAGAAGGCTGAAAACGTTGACAAGGAACTATTTACTGATGCATTGCATTGCTCTGCCAGGTGCATACTGGGAAAGCTGGAGGCGAGCCACGCCGCGGCGGACCTCTGGGGAGGGTACTTGGACTGCTTTACACTGGCGTTGGATTCTTTTGGCACAGTCTTCGCCGAAGACTTACTTTGGGAGTGTGAGGACATATTTACCGCGCTGTTGAATTTCCCTGTTGAGCCGAAAGATCTCTTCCAGGAGTATTCAAGTTGCCTCGCCATCCAGCAACGCACACGCAAGCGCACGAGCACCGATTACACAGCTCCCACTCCGCCTTGCCCGATGTTGGAGAGCATGTCGTGGGAGGTGGCCGTAGTTCCCGATATTCCCCACGACGAAGTGCGGGCCTACCTGGATTCCCTCCCGCCGAAGCTAACATTTCCCTTGCAAAGAGGCATGGTTCTTCTGTGTCTGTCTAACCCCCTACCTCTACCAGGGGCTAATTTTGTCCGCTATGGATTCAGCTGTGATACGTGCCATATCAATAATATTCAAGTGGGGTTCCAGGCCGTGATTTGCGGCAACGGCGACAAGGCGGTTGTTCGCAGCGAGGGACGCTTCTCGAATGCGGCATACCGCATCGGCTTTGATATCTGTGTGGGATGTGCCGTGTATTTCTATCGTGACGCGGTATTGCGGTTATCACACGCCATTGAGGATTGCTCGCGAACGTTTCGTGTGAGCCCCGCTGCGGATGTCAAGTTGCATTCATTTGCAAGTGAGGGAAATGTGGCGCACCTTACGGTCTCCTTTCGACCGTGGGGGGCGCGGCCCATCGTGTGGATACCAAAGCAAAAAGGGCCTAATCCACCTGCGGATTGGCGCTCGGCGGTAAGAATTGAAAGCCACCTTCGGTACGACCCCTCACTGGGGGACGGCGGCGGCTATGACTATCTTTGTAGCATTTGCCTACAGCCCTTGGCCAACGACATGGCGGTGCTGGAGACGATGTGTGGGCATTGTTTCCATGTAGATTGTGCCCAAGAAATGCTGACTATGATGGACGACAGGTGCCCAGTCTGTCGCCGAAAATATGTTTTTGGTACTTGGTTTGAGTTAGGGAACAGGTCAAACACGTACAATGTTCAGTTCGATTGTCCAGCTGACACCACTGAGTTTCTACTCACAGTGGGGGCGTTGTTGACAACGAATGGGGAGTACGATAACCCCACCAACATAGCTGCCTGTAGGACGATGCTTTTTAAAACATCCCTGCGCTATAGTTTTGGGTGCTGACTAGACGCACGGCTCCTTTTGAGGGGCTGAACGCGGCTACTACGGGGAAGTGGGAAAACACAAGAGAGAAGTGAGAGAAATAGGATACGCCTTCCGTGTTATTGTGGCCAGGCACGTGCCTTTGGTGTGCTTCTCCAGTTGTGTTCTTCTCTGAAAGACTCCGCGTCTACTGTTTCCCTTGTTATTTTTTCTTTCCTACTTTTTATCAATGTGGGTGTGTTTCTTGATGCATTCCGTGGGGAAAGTGGGAGTAGCGGGTTTTACTTTATTTCATTTTTGCTTTGTTTTGTTTTTATATATCTCTCTGAGTGTATGTGTGTTTGCATGAACGCCTACATGCCCCTCTCTTCTTGCCAATGCGTCGTCGTTCTTTGGGGATGTGCCCCATCAGCCACGTGTCGAAGCTTGAGTACGGGATGGTGAACCGACGGCGATTTTTAAACGCCTCCTCCGTCACCCCCGTGGTGGCTTCGCCTCGCCGCGGGGACCCCCGGCGGTATTGTGGGTTTCCAAACCAAGTCCAAAATAAACAATAGAGAGGTTTCTCTTGTGGGCCCGTGGCTTCCCGTCGGTGCAAATTTCTTGCAGTCTCCACGAGGATGCAGCAGGGAGTCGGACCCCCTTCTTTCTTCGCTTCTTCTGTCCTTTCCGGTTTGGCGTGGAAGCGAGCAGGGAGGCAGCGGCGGCGCTTTTTTTCCTCCACCCCCCTCCATCTGGGGTTAAATGCGCCTTCCCGATTGCACGCCGTCGTATGGAGGGGGGGGGGGGGATCCTGTCTGCTTCTTACTGACGTTTTTTTTTTTCTTCTTCGTGTGTGTGTGTGTGTCTGCCTTTGCTCGTTGGGTTTGGTCGTCCCCGCACACTTAGCAGAAGGCGCTGCAAGAAGCTGTGCCGGTCCCTGCAGTCCTATGGAATTCCCCCCCTTTGGTCCTGACTCGTCCCCAATCACGTCCACGGTTTACTCAAATTACGATGAGGCGACGACAACCGACTTGACGAGCGTGCAGTTTGACCAATTGGCGTTGACAGACGCAATGAGGAGGGGCGACGGTGGGTGCAACTACGAGGAGTTGGAGGAAAAAGCAGGGGAGGAGGCGGTGTCTGTGCCGCGTGGGGGCGCCCACGCCACGCAAGTGCCTGGCTGGAGTCCGAAGTATAACCCAAAGGAGGATGCACAGTTGTGCGCTCGCCGGGCGGACGCCACGGAGAAGAGGTGGGAGCTGCCTGCCGCTGCGGAGGCGACGCTTCGGCAGTTTGATCGCGGACTTGGCGGTGGGTCAACGAGGCCCCAGGGGGACGTTGCAGAGGAGGGGGCGGCGCAGGCGGCGGGCGCTAACGGCAAGGAGGAGCAGGAGGAGGCGGACGAAAAGGGAGCGCAGGAATTAGAAGAGGACACCCACCCCAGTTGGGGGGCCATGCAGGAAGCGGAGGACGCAGAGGCGTGCGCAAACGGAGTCGCGTCTGTTCCACCCACAAGCCAAGCTTTGGGGCGTTGTTTGTTTTCCACATGCCGCGAGCACCGTGACGAAGATGCCGTCGTGCGCCCTGTCAACGGGGTTCACGCCATGTTCTTGCAACATGCGTTGCTGGAGGGAGGGAAAGACGCCACGGCTTGCCTTCTGGAGGAGGAACATGTCGCTCGGTGCTTCTTGGAAGAGGAGGAGGTGGGCAAGCGTGGTGCACTATTGAACGCAATTCAGTGGGAGCTTAACACGCCGTGTCGTAGCAGCGCAGACGCGGTGGGAGCTGACGGGGACACCACCCCGTCGGCCGCCGCGCAGGCTTCTAGCCCTTTACTCGATGCCACGGCCGACGACAACGAGTTGTTTTTGCGAAACACACGGCTCAGCCGCATTCTGGACGATGAGACGGTCACTCCGCTGGAGAAACTCTTGCGTGGCAGCTCCCCAAACGCGCAATCCCCCCCGAAACGCGGTAGTGCGGTGATGGGTGGGGGCTACGCCGACATCTACGAGCCACCGTCCGGCACGGTGGGGACTCTGCCCGCCCAGACACCCTCAGGCGCATCCAAGGTTGGTCTGCGGGAGAAGTACGTACTACAACCGTCACCTTCGGAGGCTTCGCCCAGTCATTTGTCACCTTGGCGCTTGCTTGAAACGCAGCGACATCAGCTGGAGATGGAGCGGCTCTTGACGCAGCGTGATCGCGACAACCTGGAGCGGGCGCTAGATGCGCGTTACCAATGCATTCAGCTTCCCCCTGACACCCACGCGCAGTTGCGTTACGAGCCCTCGGACGCCTTTACGCGTGAGCGGCAACTCATTTTGGGCTCCCTTGGCATCCCTGGCCCCAAAGCGTCACCACAGGCTGATGCCGCAAAGCCACCGCAGCAGGAAGGCAAAAAGGGACACCACTACAGCCAGCAGCAGCAACAGCAACAAGAAGAACAGGACAGGCTGCAAACAGAGGCGCATAAGAGAGGGACGCCCGGCGTCGGGCTGTCGCCCATCTCGCCCCACACGCTTTTGCCTTCTCCCAGCCCTCCGAAGCTGATAGAACCGCAACCAGATCCAAAGGCGGCAACCCTCTTTGCTGAGGCGTGCGAGGCAAAATACACGGAGGGTTTGGCGGCCATGAAGGAAATACTCGGTCTCTACCAAGCGTTTATAAGGACGCAGCCACAACCAAACCCACCGCTTGCGGGATTACAGTTTCAGGCTAACAATTCTGTCGGGGGCGAAGCAACAGCGTCTTCTACTGTAACGTACGAGAGGCGTTTGGCTCGTATCAAACATCTCTATCCGTCCACTGACACCAACGCGAGTGTGATGCATCGCTACCGACGTCCCCTCTATACACCGCCCTTGCCGCCTTCGCTGGAGCCCTACAGTTTTACCGATGGTGCTAGTCGAAATTATGCGAATGCACCAGTCAAAGGGGCGGGTGTGTCGTTTCGGGCGTCTATTGGAGTTTCCAGATACATGGGAGGGAGGTACGACAGCGGGTTAGCCGAATATCATTTACCCACTTTCGGTAGGCCCGGAAAAAGTGTTGGCAGTGAGTATGATGGGAACCGTCGCACGTTGGGTACTCAGTCCTTCGATGCAGTTTTGCCGCCGCATCGTCGCATTGTAACTCCTCCAGTTTTGCCCTTTGCGGAAGAGCAATTGCCCGCTGGAGAAGTGTCCGTTAACTGGCCGCTTCTTCGCTGGGACGCAGAGCGCAGTGGAAACGTTTTTATCTCGCAGAATGGAACCACGTGCATGGCTGATGTGTCGAGTGCGCTTCAATTGATTGCCGCGGAGGAGGAGCGAAAAGGCGAGACATTTCCTTCTGCAAAAAATTCATGGTTTGCGCTTGGAACAATAGGTATTGCGGAGGGGGAGTTTATTTTTGAGGTCCGGATTGATGCACAACCTTCATCAACGCGTGCGTCGCGAGGCCTTTTTGCGGTTGGGGTAACCACTAAGTATTACCGCGGTGCACGCGAGAGAAGTCCAGCCTATTTGTTTCGCTCCGATGGCACTCTTGTGTCTCACTCTGACGCAGAAACAGGGTTTCCTTACGGCTGCCCTTACCATTCAGGCTCCCATGTTACTGTTTATTTGAGTTTAATTAAAAAAGAACTTTATTTTTTTCTCAATGGACAAGCGTTGGGCGTGGCATTCAGGTTTATAGGGGCAGAGGACCCGGAGCCTTTGTTCCCACTCGTCGTATTGGGAGGGGAAGGTGGTAGTGCAACGTTTGTTCCCCCTTCGGCGCCACAACTGCCTCACCAAATGAGTCCATCAGCGCGGCAAAACATGCGCCTTGTGAAGCCGCAGTAACTGTATTGTTATTCCTCTTCACTGCATCCCCAGTTTCTTTTTGATTGTGTTTTTCTTCTGTTGTTTATCTGTGTATGGAGTTAGAAAAGAGTTCCCTCCATCTATCCCTCTCTCTCTCTCGGTCACTCATTATTGTTATTATTATGAGTTTGCTGCCTACCTTGTTTCTTTCTCTCTGCATCGGGCGTACGTTGTGCCTAGTGGAGGCGATCTGTGGAATCGCCTCATTTGAGTTGCTCTCTGTTTTCTTCTAGTTGTAGTTAGTTTACCCCCTTTTTTTTTGCCCCCCCCCCTTTCCCTTTCATTCTGCCGCTGCTGTTCCTGACACGTCGTGGTGTTGAGCCTGCCAGATGGCGGAGCTTCACATCATTGGGGATCTGACGTGGGGGGAAAATTTTGGGAGTAGGAGTTGCTTCTGCGTCTTTGAGCTCGTCGCCGGGGAGCACTGGAGCGTCGTGGAGGGGCGCACCTCGGGCTGCACGCATGTCATGCATAGCGGTGAGGAGGGTAATGTCTTGTGGAGTTTTCCTATAGACATTCATTTTACGATGAACAGCGTAGAAGGCTGGCCAAAAATATCGTTGCAGGTGTGGTCCATTGACAAGTACGGCCGGAAGGACCTGGAGGGCTACGGCGTCGCCTTCGTGCCGCCGCCTAGCGTAGACGAGCAAGAGGTTGTGGTAGAGACATGGAGGCCGTGCTACTGGAATCCGAGCTTTTTCTCGCGCCTCTACGAGAATATTCGACTCGCCGTATTTGGCGGAAACCCGGTGCTGCGAGATAAGGCGCTGATACACACCAACGAGGAGCGGTTCAAGTTACGGACCAGAAGCAGTGGAACAGTTCTTCTTCACTTAAATGTCATTTCACGAGGCATGCAGAGGCTGGGGATTCAATGCAGCTGAGAGAGCGGCATAGTGGCTGGTAGAGCGAGAATGAGCCAGGTGAAGGGTTAACAGCTATTTTCTTCGGTGCCGTTTTGTTGTGGTTGTTGTTTGGATGGGCATTGCTTTCGCTCCAAACAAAAATAAGTAATTTATCTGAATGCTGCAATTTGCGCACCTATCGATGCTTGCATTGAGACAGTTTATTTCATATATATATATATATATGTTTGTGTGTTTTCTGTGCACTTTTTTTTTAATCGTTAGCGACAAGGACGCCAAGATTAAATGACAAGCAGCACGGCTGAGGTCCGTTCCACGTGGCGCGGCGTGCGGTTTTTCGTTAGCGCGGATGTGCTTCTGACATTCGGCAGCGTGAAGATGTCAGAGCTGGTGGGAATGCCGGGACAGCCCCAGCGGCGCATTGCCGTGATCGATGGCAAGGCCACCCCTGTGACCTCGTACCCGGCCGCATCCTTCTTTTTGAGGACGCTGAAGGCCACTGGAAATTCAGTTATTGTAGTGGCGCCGTGGAAGCCGGAGAAAACGGCATCGCTTTTGCGTTTGTTTGGATGGAGAGACGCGGTTGGCGAAGTCCGCGCCCTCTTCCCGGAGCCCGGGCAGGAGGTGTTTCGCCTGTCTTGCCTGGATTGCACGCTGGAGGAGCACCACCTCGCCGTGGTTCTGACGACGTCGCGGGCGGCGTGGCACACGGCGCTCTGGTCTCAGATTGTGGAGGTGACGCACGAGGTGAGTTGCCCTTCCCGGTCTCTCGCTCTGTTGCGAGCGCTTTCCTCCTGCCTGCGCATTGCCGAGTGCCGCGTGCGATTTCCAGCCACCGCCGTTTCCTCATGTGTTGCGCTCTGCCGGGCACGGCTTTTTTCGCAATACCGTTTCTGTCTCTCGCCGGAGGTCACGGATCAGTCGACGACTGCGATGCTGATTAACGCACACGGTGGATATTTAGTCACCAGCTACGCGGATGCGACGCACTACGTTATTGGTGAGCGGGACGACGCATTGCCTTGCGCCCCGCAAAGGACTGAGTTGTCGCGTCGGGGCGCGGCGAGGGGCGCCTCCCCGGCCTCCGCGAGCTCCAGCGCCTCCTCCCCGTCTGTGGTGGAGCTGGTCGGGGACGAGCGGGATAGCGATGGCTCGTGGAGCAGCGGCTCCAACGAGGAGGCCAACGACGCGGAGGCCTGGGAGGACGATGATAGCAACGACCACAATTCGGGGGACAACATCCAAGCCCTTGATGACGCGAAGCCGGCATCCGTGGCGGCAGCGCAAGCCACGGTAAGCGCGGGCGTTTCACCAGACCCGGCGAATTCACTCCCCGCTTTGCCCCGAGTGAACGGGCGTCAGGGGGCGGAGGCTGCCGATGCGCCAGCAGTTGCAGCGACGCCAACTCCTTCCACAACGACAACGACGACGACGACGGCGGCGGCGGCGGCAAGCACTGTCACTGTCCAGTGGTTGCAGGACTGCATAGATGGGCTCTTGGTGTACCCGCACCAAGTGGCCCACTCCAGTAACGACAGCTCACAATGGAACATTTCTACATTATTAATAGCGGCACTTATTCCTCCTCCAGACGTGGAGCCTGTTTCTTTGTCTCGTTTAAATGAAATCGCAGAGAGCCTCGGTTTTCGACCACTTCAGCTAACTCAGACGGAGGGCGAGGTGAATTTGGCAACGGTGCTTGAGAAACAGTGGGGAGCCATGCTAGATGTGAAGATGCGGGGAGAAGAACTGCTTCTGCAGCAGCCTGCCATTCCTCCTAACGAGGGTGGACTGGAAATGGAACGACATTTGGCCTTTATTGCCGATAAGTTTAGCGATGCATGGTGCACGGCTATTCGTAATAGTCAACGAAGCAAAATGACCGAGTCTGGTACACAAACGGCGGCGGTGCTCACTGCCACCTCCGAAACGAATACAGATGCTGTGCTGGTTAACGCGGAGGAGGCCACCGTGGATGCACCCGCCCAGGGTCGAACATTTCTAATGCGTGCGTTGGGCCCTGCGGAGTGGGCGAAGGAGGTTGACGCGTCGCAGGAGGCGCACAAGGGGCTGCAGGTTGCAGAGCAATCTGTTTCGCTGGATCCCTTGACTGCCTTGACACGCTTAAATGAGCCACCCACAGGATACGACACCTCACCAGAGACAAAGGAAGTGTCGGCAAGCGAAGAGGAAGAGATGCCGACGGCGCTTGCGCTGCGTGGCAGTGAAACCGAGGCGGCAGCCGCCGTGGTCGATTCTAGTACGAAACCACTGAGCGATGAAAGGGAGTTTGTGATGTGCTTCATCCCCACTGAGTTGCTTGGGGATGAACAGAAGGCGTTGGACGTGGACCTCTTGCTGCGCCAGCCGCCCTTTCGGAATTACCCGATGAAGCTCACAGTTGACAAGCGGGGCATTCATTGCCTCTTTGTCACCACCTTTGATGCGAAGCGGTTTCACCAGGAGGGCTACGCCGAGGTGCGCAATAGATTTCTTCCTATTCTGCCTGAGTACGGGGATGAGAGCCGCTCGGCAACTGATACCCGTAAGCGGCGTCGTAGTCGCTCGCCCGTCAGCAAGCGTTCGACCAGCAGCTCGTCTAGAGGAACCCGCAAGGATTCCTCCTCCTACATCCGCAGCTCTCAGTCGCATCGGGGTTCTGCTGGCGTAGAAACTTACGCAGATGGCGTGGGCAGCACGGAGTTGTCGAAGAGCGACCTCGAACTTTTGGGCGAAATTGGGACCACCGTCGAGTTTGCCCTGCAGCATGTGGATGTGTTGGAGCGCTACGCCGTGAACGACCTCGCGGACCCCGTATTCCGCAAACAGCAGCACCAGTTGCTCCGTGTGATAGATAAGCTGAAGAAGGTGCGCTAAGGTGGGAATTGAATAACGCCAAGGAAGGGAACTACTCGAGCTGAATATCAAGAGCGCTGGTGCGTGCATGTGTTTAATGCTTGCAATAGTTCAGAACGAGTGTGAGAGAGAGAAAGAGAGGGATATAATTAACAGCGGTACCTTTACAGGTATATAAACCCTATTGCGCCTTTCCGTTTATTATTATTTTTATTTTCATTGTTGTTTGTAAGGTGCTTTGAAATCCTTTTACCGGCGGACGCCATTCCACATGTCTTACTTGCTCTTTCGCGTTTCTTCTTTCCCTTCCTTTCCCCCCCGCCGGAGAACGGCGTCGCCAATGGCTTCCTTAGATGTGGACGCGAGCCCATGTCCGGAGGAGGCCAACTACGAGGTGGCTCCTTTAGATAAAGCTGCCAGTGAATGCAAAGAGGGGAAGCAGGAAGAGGAGGATGAGGAGGAGGCTGCGCCGCGTAGAGGACGCTTCACCGTCGATGAAAAGAGGGCTGGTTTGATCGTCCTGGGCTGTTTTCTCTTTCAGGAGGTTCACAGCAGCGCCCTTCGCACAATGTTGGTGGCGTCCATTGCGGCGTACGCCGTCTCAAAATACTTTGCTACCTCCCCGGTGACATCCCCTTCCTTCAAATCCGGGTGAGAGTCGGCGAGGCGGCGAGCGTCTGTGAGGGTGGGTGAACGGGGCCGTGGCGCACAGGCGACTGCGGTGTTGCCCGTAGTTGCGCTCACCATTTCGCGCGGCTTTGGCTCTTGATGCTCCTGTTTTCTCTGCCACATGTTTACATGCGTGTGTGGCGCTTGCCATTTTCCAAGTCCCGACGTCTGTGGGAGGAGGAAATGCTGGGCGCGGTGCGCGGGCGCCGAGGCGTGGATGTACATCTACCACAATAAAACGTTTTCGGAATGAGCGCCTATGCTTCCTCCTGTTTTTTTTGTTCTTGTTGTTGTTTGTGGTTCTCTTACTCTCAGCTCTGAGGCACCGCGGAGGCACAGGGGTGGTGGGGGCAGCGACAAAACAGCCTGAAAACAAACAAACAAAAAAAGAAGAAGAAACGACAGCAGCGACAGCGAGAAACACACACGCCCATGAAAACCATTGCCCTCATATCCGGCGGCAAGGACAGCCTCCTCTCCGTGCTGCTGGCGATGCGGTACGGGCACACGCCTGTCGTGTTGGCAAACATCTGCCCGACGTGCAACGAGGGACCCGAGCACGTGCACGAAATCGACTCTTATTCCTTTCAAACGGTGGGCCACGAGGCGGTGGAGTCTATCGCCGTCTGTATGGAACTGCCTCTCCGCCGTGCGTACATTCGGGCGGGCCAATCGAAGGTGCAGGGGCTTCACTACACGAAGGAGCGCGACGAGGAGGACGAGGTTGAGACGCTCTATCGTCTGCTGCGCACCGTGAAGGAGGAGTTTCCGGAGGTGGAGGGCGTGACTACGGGCGCCATTTTGTCCCACTACCAGCGTTATCGTGTGGAGGATGTCTGCGATCGTCTAGGGCTTCACTCGCTTGCGTTCCTCTGGCAGCGCCCCGCGGAGGAGGTGCTCGACATAGCCGCCGCGTTACAGTTGCACGCGATTCTGGTAAAGACGGCCTCCATTGGCCTCGACCCGAGGATTCATGTTGGGTTGTCGTTGGAAGCCGTGCGTCCTGCGCTGGAGAAGGCGCAACGGTTATACGGGACCCACAGTGCGGGCGAGGGGGGCGAATTTGAGACGATTGTCTTGGACTGCCCACTCTTCAGGGAGCAATGCCTGGAGATTGCGTCGCTTGAGCGGGTCATTGTGGATGACAACGACTATTCACCCTCCGGTTACGCGCGTCTCAAGGTGCGTCGGCGGAACAAGACAATGGAAGAAAAGAACTCAAGTAAGGAGTTGCTGCGGCGGCTTCCGAGCCTGACGTTTCCCTCGGATAGCATGCGTTACTTGCCCCACGTAGACCAGTTTCTCAAGGAGTGCGCAGAGACGCTTGAATGGAGAACGAGCCCGACGCCGTGCAGCTCGGACACTGAGTTTTGGGGCTGCAACTGCTGCGACGTCTACGAGAGTGACGCTTGCCAGCGCGAGGACGAAATGGAGTCTTGCGTCACGCGTGTCTTTCGACGAATCGTAGAGGACATGTTGGGGAAAAAACGTGAGGCTTTCTTTTTCTTGGTGCTTGCTCCCTCCTTGCAGTCCTTTGAGATTGTCTCTGAAGCGCTTGCACGTTGCTTTCCTTACCTTCAAGCGCCCGGGTGTGCTTTTGCGGAGGCGTCGGAACTAGGGCGGTTTCGTGTGGAGGTTCTTTCCTCTCTACGAGAGGGCATTCAACGGGGGACGCTGCAGGTAGGAAGCAGCAGTTGCTGCGGTCCCGTCTCTGTAGGGTCACAATCCTTTGCGAACCGTGTCAACCTCGACGCGGAGCGCCGCGTGATTGTGAGTGGATGCATCGGTTTGGTGCCTGTGGCGCGACGCCTGGCGGTGTCTGAGGACATGCCGGAGCTATTGAGTATGTCGCTTTCGCGCCTCTCGCACAGCGTGGGCCTGGAGGAGGGTGCCGTGAGGGCATTTATCGTCCAATTTGCTTTCACGTATGCAAACAGTGTTCTTGGGCTCACGCACTTTGGCGGTGAGGCCACATTTGCCACTCACGCAACTTTTTTCCTGAGCGAAATGCAGTTCGCATCGTTGGTGCCTTCCTTGTGGCGGTGGTGCACCGGCGATGCCACGAGGCTTCTGCCTTGGGGAGACCCACACGTGCGTGGCGCGGCGGGTGGCGTGGTCTGCCGCATCCTTCACGCAACACAGCTCCCGTCCTCTGCTGCGGTGGAACTTGTGCTGGAACGCCGCGAGCCTCTTTTGGAAGAGGCGTGGTAAAAGTAAACCACGCACGGAATTTTAAGGCCACGCACGCACACAACAAAACCTGCCATGGTGTGTGTATTCTGCCTTCTCTCTCACTCCTTCGTGCTAGCGCGAAGGGATGCGGAGCGATCGTCTGCAGATGAAGCGAAGGCAGGGTTATAATGATTCCAATGTGTTTTTGAGAACACAAAAAAAACACAAAAGAAGAAGAAGAACAACTACTACTAAACGATACGAATGCTTGTGGCGTACGCATATGTATACATCTAACGTATGAAGCGGTTTTTTTTTTCTGCCAGTGTTGAGGTGTTTAAATATATACATATATATATAAATTTCGTCTTGTTTTCTTCGTTGCATGCGCACACGTTAGAGGAATTGTAGATTATTCTGGTGCTAAACTGCAAAATATTGACCAAGCGGAAATGAACTATGATTATATATTTGTCTACGTGAATGGCGAGAAGATGAGTCTCCTTGAGGATGGGAGGCTCGCGTTGTACCAGCGCTTCCCCGCGGGTTCTGTGCTTTACGACCCTAGCGACCTGCCGCCCCGCGAGGTGCCTTTTTCCACGGATGCCGCGGAGTGCGGCGTGACGGCCTGTAAGTTGGTTCCCTACAGCCACTACGAGGTGTACCTCCCGGACCCCGCCACGGGTGACTTGCATGCGGTTACCGGCGAAAACGTCTGCGTCTACGTGACGAATCTTCCCCCAAACACAACTGCCGAGATGCTGGGACGCTACTTTGAGGCATTTGACATGGTTGCAGAGGCGGACGTCTTCACGACGCCGTCGGGCGCGTGCACGGGAAGAGGCTGGGTGGTTTTTCAGAACCCCTCAAAGCTGCTTTTGGTCCACCCCGTGCTGGAGTTTTTTCCGCGGGTGTTCATTTACACCTCCCTCAGCGACAAGATTCCTCCGCGGACGATACTTCAACACCCTTCTGCCGCAGGGATGCTGCACCCTCGCGCCGACATCGCCCCTGTCGCCGAAGCGACGCTCAGCCATACTCGCGGCGGCAACCATAGGACGGGGAATGGCAAGGCATCTGGCAACGTACCCAAGCCGCCAGCTGCACTAGCTGCGGCTGTGGTAAATGCAAGCGCCTACTATTTCGTTGCCTTTATTCGAAGGGATGACATTGCGAAATCCGTGGAGGAAGGCGTCTTCCGGACGAATCCAGAGAATCGACGGGCCTTTTACTCAACACTAGAGCGAGGAACTGTGATTATTATATTTGTGCTGCAGGAGTACCCGGCCATATTTGGCTATGCGTTGTTGCTTCCCAGTGGAAGCAACAACACAAGTGGCCCATCGGCTTGTCCCATAGAATGGATTAAACATCATGTGTTTCTGAAGGAGCAGGACATGAGAGGGATTCCAAGTATTCCAATTTCCAAAATGGGCGATGGTGTACCTTTGAAACCAGAGATAGGTGAAGGCATATGCCAATTAGCAGAGCAGCACCCATCCCTCCCCGCCGTGCCTGAACAATTGGGTCAACCACCGCCCAAAAACGGCCGGTTTTTGGGGCGGGGCGGCGGCGTTGTCGGTCTTGGTGGCAACAACGCGGAATTTGCTGGCTTTAACGCTGTAGGCGGCGGGGGCGTCGTTCGTCCAGTCGGCGATAGGGGACCATTACTGTCGGGCGTTGGCGTAACGTCGCCGCCCCAACCACTGGGAACACGTCCGCCCGCAAGAGGCGGTCATGCGATGAATGGCAGGATTCCCCCGCGACGACGCCCATACAGTGACCATCCCAACGCCTACTCAGGCCACAGCTTCCGCGGCGACACACCACCGCCGCGTAAGCTGTAGTTTCGCAAAAAGATTTTATTCGTGTGAGTAGCACTACAAGGTGGCTTGTTGGGCGGCCACACTCTCTATGATTGTTCTTGTTAAGCGCCAACAACAGCGGAGGGGGGAGGGAGGAAAGAAAAGGAAGGCCGCGAAAAAGAAAAGGAAATTGGAGTATAGGAATAAGCCCCAAGGTGCTTTTTGCGTCTTGTGTGTTTAGCTGGAGTAGAGGGAATGCGGCGATGGGTGACGTTTGCTTGGCTTGCCCATTTTTTTTTTGTTCCTCATACCTTTTCCGCGCTCCGCCCACTTCCGTGGCGAGGAGCAACGTGGTCTGCATTCCCTTTTTACTCCTTTAACCATTGAATTCTCACACAGTTTTGTGCATATATATCTATATAGATATGAAAATATATACCTATATATAGATGTAGTACATATGTTTATATACCTGTGTTATTTGTAAGGTTCTTTTTTTTCTGAGTGTTTTCTTGCTGCCGTGGCAGATGGAAAATATGAATGAGTTCTGGTTTTTCATTTTTGATTTGCGGACTTCTCTGCCTCCCCCCTTCTACCCTGCTTTTATTTTCCTCTTTTTTTTTTCTTGCCCCCTCACTCCTCTCGGTTCCTCGTGGAGGACTCGGCGGCGCGGATATATACCCTGCATTTGTTGAAGGCCTCTTTTTTTTTCTTTGTTTTGGGTTTCCCGGTCAGTTGCGTGGCATCCCGTTTCGTTGCTGTGCACACATGTGGGGCTCCAATTCGGCGGCGAGGGCGGAGGGGTCGACTTTGTCGCCTGAGGACGCGCGGTCGCATCGTGCGCACCCCGCCACCCGCGGCGGCGGCGAGTACCGCCACAGTTCTTCATCTGGCGACTTTAGCCACATCCTGAGTGCCGCCCACATCAACTTCAGCCATGCGAACCCCGAGGCATCCTCCAGCACCGCGACGGGGAAGATGCGGGGGCTGCCCTCGCCCGCTGTTGACTACTTCACACACGGCCTCAACGCGCCCAACGTGGGCTGCCCAAGTTGTGCGCAGTTTGATGACATTCGGGAGTCCTTAAAGAGTGTGGAGGCGTCGTACTTGGGGGAAATTGCTCAGCTGCGGCGAATGGTGGAACAGGCGGACGCGGAACGCGTGGACTCGGTAAATCGACTGGAGCAGACACTTTTGGATCTCGACCGCAGTAGGCAACTGAATCTATCCAGGGATTGCGAGATCCAGTTGCTGAGTGGCCAGCTGCGACAAGTGAAGGATGGGTCGCAACGCCTGGAGTACGAGTTGGCCTCCCTGCGCCAACTGTACATGAGTGACGTCGCGCTCTACCAACAAAGAGAGGTGGACTTTTTCCTGGAGAGTGAGCGGCGTGCCAGGGTGGCAGTCGCCCTCACAGAGGAGGGCTGGCGGTCTGCAGTTGAGGCAAGGTGCTCCAGTGCTGTCGAGGTGGGTCGGCGGCGGCGTTGCTCCCACCCATCGCAGAGCGTTGGGGCGCTGTGTTCGCCCCGTGTGAGTAATGGACTCTCTTCCATGCGTGACCGTCCTTCAACATCTTCAGCCCCCCCTCTCAAGCTCTCCATCACCCGCCACGTTGGGAAACATGGAGGTGGAGGAGGAGGAGGTTGGGGTAGCGGCATAACGCCTGGCGGAAAAGGGGGACTTTTGACGGAGCTGCGGCAGTCCAATAATACCTTGACTGAACTCAATAATAAACTGCAGCGCGAGCTGGGGGTGAAGGAGGATCAAATTGCCTTACTGCGGCAGCAGCTCCCTCTCCAAGCCGAAGGCCCGGCGCGGCCCCGTCAGCAAGGCGTTGATGAGGACAGTCTTGAGCGGGAAATGCAGGAGAAGATTGAGGAAATGTACCTGGACGAGATTTTCTTGGCACAAACGTGTGAGCGACACCGTTTGGAGGCGGAGGCGATGGAAGAACGCGTTCATTTGCTGCACTGGCTTCAGCAGCAGCTACATGGCGAGCCACCGCGAAAGCAACTTGTTGAGTCCGCTCAACGAACACCAGAAGAAGAGGAGCCACCAGAACCGCGCCTGAGGCGAAGGTTTGGTTATTATTTGGGTGGGGGTGCATCGATGTATGAAGTTCTTTGCAAGATGCTCGAGCAGCAGCAACGTGATATGCGCGTATTTCTTTTCGAAGAGGTGCCAGGGACGCTACAGGGCGCCCTCCGTGAACAACTCCCTGGGTTTAAACAATCTGTGGAGTCCCATTACTTGGGTGAGGGCGGACTACGCAGCAACCTCGGAAAAGTTGCACAAACGCCGCGACGGGACGAGCACGGCAATGTGCTGCCTGCCGCGAGGACAGATGAGAGCCGCGGAAAAAATGTTGTATATATTCAAGGCGTTCCGCAACAGTTTTGCGCGGCAAATCCACCGCAAGCAAGTGGTGGGCTCGCCTTCCTCTACGACGCTGTAAAAAAGATGTTGCGGTCGATGTCTCGCAACGCCAATGTCATGTGTGGCAAGCTGAACGATATTATTGTCTCGAATTCCGCGGTGGCCAGGCAGCTCACGTTGCTGACCATCCCATCTGCTCAGAGGCGCGCTGCTGCGTCCCCGAGTCGGAAGTGTTCGGCCACTGCGTCGCCGTCCGTGGCGGACACCAGATTCTTGGACGCAAGCACACAGACTTCTTCGGGTTCAAAGCAATTTCATTTTGAGCTCGATAACTTTGATGCCGCGCCTCCGCCTGGGAATGCGGCTGCCAATGCGCCGGTTGCCTCACCGATGCCGCCATCTCATGAGTGGGACGTCATGGACTCTGGCGATGAATCCATTCCTCCGCTGCCTCTTTCCTCCACTGAACGGAAGGCGCCTTACGATGTGGATGATTTCTGAGAAACGAGAGGGAGGGTGGGGGAAGGGTGGCACGCCCGCTTATGCCCCTTGTTCAGACTATTTATTACTATTAATTTTCTTGGCTGTTGCGGTTTCTCTCTTTCTTTCCTTCTCTTTTTATTTTATTTTATTTATTTTTTTTTGTGAATCCTTAGCATTGCATAGAGTGACGCCTTTTGCATCGAATTCCTTTTTGTGTGTCGCATAGATATGAAATCCAGCGAGATGTGCGGGATGGCAAGTGCATACCTTTTTTTTTTCTATTGTAGGGCCAACTTGATGCGTTTCGTTGAATGCGACGCGGAACATTTTTTTTTTGCACATTTCTATCGATTGCTGGATCTAGAGAAGAATACAGTGTTCCATTTATCTGTATTTATAATTTGTAATTTATCCATGTGCGTGCATTACAGCGTTTTTCTTTTAGCCTTTCTGTGTGCGTGTGTGTATTTGGCCAGAGTCTCTTTTCACCGTCTCCCTCATTTATTTTGTTGCACCATGCGGTATGACGCCTTGTATCCTTCGTTTCTCGTTTGTTCCTTTGCCAATGCATTTTTTCCTTCTTCCCGCCATAAACTTCCTTTTCGTTTGAAGAGGGAGGAAAAGAGTTGTTGTTGTTGTTGTTTTTTAATCTGGAGGGAAGGCGCGGACCGTGCGGCGATGCTTGTTGGCAGCAAGCGAGCGAGGGAGGAGGGCGACGACGCGTTGGCGGGGGAGGTTTCCGCTGCAATTCAGAGCATGGCGGCGGAGACGGAGGAGATTGTGGGCAGCGTGGGGAAGCTGAATGGCGCGGTGTTGGAGTCCCTGCTGCAGCGCTCCCGGCAGGTGGAGGATGCGCTGAGCGCCGCCGGTGGGTCTGTCGTGGGGCTGTGGAAGTTGGTCGTGCAGAGCCAGCGGGGCAGAGCCGCCAGCGCACTGAGCCACATCGCCGTCGCCGATGACGTACGTCGAAAGGGCCACTGCATTGCCGCGCTTCAGCGGCAGCTTCTGACCTCCGCCTCCCTGGCCGCGGAGGAGGTGTCGAGTGAGCTGCGGAGGGCCCAGGCAGCAACGGTCACCTTGTTCGCATCCCAGCTAGCGGGGGAACAGGAAACAAACGAGAAACTCGTTTTGCGCGTGCGAGAGTTCCTGCAGGACGCACTTGAGTCCATTCAGTCGCACTCTCGTCGCGCAACGGAGGCGGAGCTCGCACTGTTCAAGCAGGGCGTTTCCGTCGCCCGTCTCCAAAGCCTCCTTTCCTTCTACCAAAGGGCTGCGCTGCGCCACCACGAGGAGGTCATGGCGCTCATCAAAATTGTTCGCATCCTTGCCGCGAAGAGCAAAGACGTGGATCTCGCCGAAACGAAGCTGCGTCAGTCCAAGACCCACGTGAGGTTGTTGGAGAAGCGCCTGGAGCTTGCGGGAATCGTTCAGGCAATTGTGCCACCCAACTTTGTGCCTCCTCGTCAGGCCACGGAGCCACCGAATGAGGCGTTGCGACGGACCGCGCCCGAGTACTTCGCCCTTCGCCTTTTGGAGCATAAAGATGTGACCCTCTCAGAGCTCGTGGACTCCTGGCAGAAGCAGGAGGCACGCATCGTGGCGGCCGAAGAGAGGTATCGAAGCTTGAAGTTATCCGTGGAGTCGCTTCGGCGGGAGGCTCTGACGGTGCACCAGGGCTTCCTTGAAGAGAAGCGACGGCGGGAACTGGTGGAACAGCGCTTGGTTGATCTTGTGCGTGAGCGGATTCGTCCAAGCCGAAACGATGCTCTCGTGCAACAACTCACTCTTCTGCGAGCAGATCACACAAAGGCACTCGATGACTTGGCTCAAATGGCCACTTCGCTCAGTGTTACGCGGGAACAGTTGACTTTAGAACAGCAACGAAATATGTCACTTGAGGCGAAGGTGCAGCAGATGCAGGATGATTCGGCGAACGACGAGGTGGCGCACACCTTGGCTTCGCTTCGCCACTATTACGAGGGGGAACTTAACAGTTTAAGAAACGGACTGGTGGACGCCGACACACAGAGCGCTGTTGCAGCGGCGTGTGCGGAAATGCAGCAGAAGGCCTCGGAGACCGCACAGAGCGCATTGCTGGTGACCGAGCAGACCGTCATGGACATGTCTGCCACGCTACAACGTGTAGAAAGTCAGCTGTGCGTTGAACAACCACAGGGTGACAGTGCGGTGTCGGGGCGGGTCGTGCAAAATGCCGAGAAGGTACTGACACAGAGCGAGGCACAGTTAAACCAGGCAATGTCAGCCTTTGAAAGGGTGATGAAAGAGTCAGAGATTCGACAAGCGAAGGACATGTCAGTTTTTGAGCAACAGGTGAAGAGGTTACTGGAGTCGATGCAGTCACTCGTTCCCGCGGTGTCGCCTGGGGAGCCCGCCGCGGACCAGGACACGGCAACGGTGGTGCAGCGGCGAGAGGCCCAATCGATGATGCGAGGCGCAGTAGCACATGCGCTGCAATTTGTTTCTGATACTTTGGTCACAAACGAAATAGGCAAGCGAACTCTCCTGGACACGTCTATTTCGGATGCCCATCAGATCAGTCTGTTGCTGGAGAAGGTGCGGCAACTCACGGCGGAGCGCGATGCGGCCCTGGAGCGGCTGGCGCGGTGTGAGCGACTCATTGATCAGCACAGCCTGACCACCGTGGAACGAGTCTTGATGCACGAAGTATCCGTTGAAGAATCGATAGATGCCATGGAGGCGGCGGAGCAGATTGCCACCTTGCGCAGAGAGGTGTCTTCACTTGAGGCCACGCGTACTGCTGCCCTCGCTGAGGTGAAGGAGCTACGGAACGAATTGAAGGAGGACAGCCACGGGACGGAATCCGCCGTGGCGCGGCTCACACTGCTTGAACGTCATAACAATCGACTGATGAAAACCGTTGAGGAATGCTTGGCGCGTGAGGTGGTCCTTGTTGAGCAGGTACACCAACTCCAGCAGAATCTGCAAAACTGGGGCACCGTCGAGCCCCCGGTAGTGGCAGAAACGGGGGAGTCAAAGACTGCGGCGGAAACGGAGCGGTTTGTGCCGTTGCTGCAGCAACTAGAACAACTATCTGGGGGCATTGGCGAGATGAAGGAGCAGCTGTCGGAGGTACAAAGAGCCGTAATTTCTGCCTCCCGCGAAGCTGAGGACGGCGAGGAGGAGACGCAGCTCCTGCGCAGGGGCGTGCGGCAGGTGGCCGACGCGCTGCGGGAGGCACTCCAGCACGCGGAGTTGTTCCGCCACGCCCTCCCAGCGGAGGCAGCTGAAGCGGCACCGAGCGATGCTGAGCCTAATAGGGAAGAGGAGCTTGCGGAGCTGGAGCGACAGCTGGCAGAGGCTCGCAGCGCGCACGCCTCGGAACTGAGTGCGTGTGAGGAGGAGTTGTCCAGGCTCCGCGCCGAGCTCGAGACCCACAAGCAAATTGGGGAAACACTGAGGAACCATGAGAAGGACCTGCAGGAGCAGAAGGAGGACTTGCAACAGAAGGTCGGTAGGCTGTTGCAAATCAATAAGCAGCTTCTGGAGGAGGTGAAGTCCACGCGAACTGCTTCCACTACAAGCGCTGCCGAGGCGCCGTCGGCTTAACGAGGCATGTCGGCGGGTGAAAGGAAGGGGCCCTAGCAACAAGAAGAAGTGCCAAGGCGCCGAAATAAGCGAGGGAGCAGGGCGCAGTCTTGCAGTCTCTTGCGGGGTGGGGCTGGGTGAGGGGATGCTGCTGTTCTTCTTCCCCAACCCTGTGTGTTAGGCCTTCTCTGCTTCTCTTTGAATGCTGTGTGGTTTGCCAGAAGCTTCAATTCGGTTTCTCTTGTAAATATGAAGCGTTGCTGTTTTTCTTTTCGTCTTTTTTTCACCCCTCGCATTGTCGATAGTTGTCTTGGAAGGAGACGCTGCCCACCCATTCCCTTCGCACCCCCCGCGCCCATGAGCGACCGGAAGCCAAATGTGAAGTTCGCGGACATTAGCGAGGATATGCAGAATGACGCCCTGATCGTGGCGGCAAAAGCCATTAAGGAGCACCAGATGGAAAAGGACATTGCCGCTCACATAAAAAAGGAGTTTGATAAGCGCTACAACCCCACGTGGCAGTGTATAGCTGGTCGAAACTTTGCTGCCGATGTTGTGCACGAGAGTAAGCACTTTATTTACTTTTACGTTGGCCAGATTTCAATTCTGTTGTGGAAGACGGGCTGAGGTGCGGGTGTGCCGCACATGTAGAGGTTGCATCATTGGCACAATGATGTTGATGATTATTTTTTTTTCCCCCACTGACCGCCATAAACGGCGTTATGCGTGGTTTCTTCCCTATTCACCCCGGTTGTTTCTGCGATGATTTCAATGCTGAGCGTATTTTTGCCAGCGGCAGTAATGGTTTGTCTCTCATCTCCTGTTTTGTGGGGATTTCGTCTAGTTTTTCCCATGGGTGATGGTGCGTCAAGTGATGGCCACGCAACCCCGAGAAGTAGTTTGAGGGTTTAAATCTTCTGGCGGGTTTGAACCCGGCTGCTGGCGTTTCCAGCCTCCTGCACTTTGGCAACGTTCCGAAAAATGTGCGGGGAGGGAGAAATTGCCGCTGGTGATGCTTCTGACAGCCGCTCCTGCCCTGTTGACGCCCAACGTCTCCAAGTGCCGGTGTGCCACAGCCGCCGTCGCGGCTGCATCCTCGTCGCTTCTCATTGGTGATGTGCTGGTGATAGAAAATACTGCCGCCTCTTCTCGAGCGTCGCTTCGCCTGCCTCTCCTGCGGCGGTGGTGAACTACGGGTCATCGCTACGCGACAGTTGCGGTGTTTTTTTTTTCGTTTTGCTTTGCACCCCTTTCAGGCTTTTTAGTTTGTTTCTGCGCATTTGACGTGGGAGTTGTGTGTCTGCCCGCCCCACGCTTGTGCGCCGAAGCCAAAAAAAAAAGACAATAATAATGGAGAATAATGATACTGCTGCGGTTGTGCCTCAACGCTTTCCTTTTCCATTCCTCTCCCCACTTTTTTTTTCTTTTTGTCCTTTGCGGGATCGGAGGAGAGGCTGCTGGATGCTGGTGGCGGTGCGGGAGTATCGGCGGGAGGAGGTTCAGCGCATATGCGGGGCACCGGCGGAGGCACTGGTCTCGTACTACACGCTTCTCCGCAACAAGAATGAGGCAGTCATGGCGGATGTCACGGATGTCCGGGCGAGAAAAAACATGAATTTTGACTACTACGCGACCTCCGCCGGGGACCTCTTTGCGGAGGCTGTGATGCCCATCCTGCGTGCCCTCTTGCCCCCCGTTTCTGTGCCACAGGTGGCGGTTGTGGCGGACGGGGCGGAGACGACGCGCTTCCACGCCTTGCTTGACCCGGAAGAGGGACTTGTGCCACTCTGCTGGCGGGTGCTGACGGGGACGGTGGAGTTTGGAGACCTGCTCGAGGCAGTCTACCTCGCCGTTGTGGAACTGGACGACGGCAATCGCCTGCGGGACCTGACGCCCGGGGGCCCCGCGGAGGCGGAGCCGATCATCATAGAGGACGCTGACGACCACTTCACCGCCGTGGAAGACGCGTGCTACGTCGAGCTTCGGACAGAGGCCGATGTTGCGCGACTACTGCAACATGCGCGCCGGGTAGCGGTGCCGGAGCGGCATCAAGTTTTTAGCTTCATCCTCTCCTACACGGAGGCATCAGGGCTGCCGAACTCCACCATTCAGTTCGTCGCGCTGTCCGTGTCTGAAATGACGCGGGGCATGCGGTCGACGCGGCACTGCATCACCACGGCGGCGTCGCTTATAGAGAGCCGGTCTCCGTCCATGACGTTTTCAGGGACGAAACTCTCCTTTCTGCTTAAACCGGCTCTTTTTTGCCAACAACCGGGTTTGTGGATTTCTTGTTTTGCCCCAAATAGCGTCTCAGCGCTTCCACGGCGAGAAACTTTTAAGGAGGCCTTCTGCATTGCACACACACTCTCTCGTGTGTACAGCTCACGCGTTGGTCTGGGCCTCAGTGAGGCCTATCACCGCAGAAGCGGTAGGGACAGGCAGTATTCGCATGGAGTCGGTGAGGAGCAGGTGGAGATACAACCCCGCACGGAGGTCCCGAAGCCGAGCTCGTTGAGCTGCTTGGAGAAGCCGAGGGGGAGCTTGAAGGGAGCTGTCTCGTCAATATCGCGCCCGTCCGAATCTGGGTCACTGCTGTCCTCGCAGGCCGCGTCGCCGTTCGCGCCCAACGTGTCCCAGCCCCACGACGGGCACCATGTAAACGGTTCCTCCCATCGAATTGTTGAGGACGAGGTGTCCCCGGCCGTGGCGACGCGGGAGGTGCCAATGGGGCTTCTTGTCACACCCTCTGGGCAGAGAAGTAAACCACTCGACGAAAAGAAAACACTACCGGAAAAACGCGGGGAGCGCATAGACGGTGGTCGGCGGTCGTTGAGCCGTCCATCGCACGACCGGTGCAGTTCAGTGGAGAGGCATCCATACAACTGTAGTGCACGATATGAGTTAGAGACGTACAAGCGGGTGATGGAGCCGGCAATGGAGCAGCTGCGCAGAGACGCTCAGCACTACGTGACCTTGCTGAAGGACGCGAGGCGGCAGATTAGGCAGTTGAAGCGTGCCAACAGCGAGGAGAATGGGGTAGAACAGTTACGGGCCTCCCTCGTAGCAGCCAGGCGAGAGCGCGAGATGCTGGAGGCGGATTTCGCCAAACGTGAAGAGCTGTTGCAAGCAAGGGTGGATGAGCTTGAGTCTCGGTGCGAAGGCCTCTGCAGGGAGTCGCAGCAGCGGGAGTTGCATGCCGTACCCGGGCGAGAAAAGTTACGGCAAGCGAGTGTTGCAACCCAGACACGCAACACAGTGCCTCATTTTGCTTCACCACCGTCGTCGCCGTCGCCTGCGGCGGCACCAGCGGCGGCACCGTTGCCGCTGGAGGAGGGGTTAGTTGCGTCCCAGACTCTACAACAGGACTCTGCAGGAAACGATATACAGCGTGCATCGCAGTGGCTTGAAGTTATCAGTTATCATCAGCGGGAATTGGAGGATTATGCGGAGCGTGAACGTTCTTACCGCAGCCGCATCCTCCTTTTGGAACAGACGCTTGCCGAACGTGTGTCTGAGGCGGAAGAGGCAAAGAAAGAGTTAATGCGACGAGAACACGAACTCTCTCTAGAGGCAGTGAAGAGCCAACAACGAGAGCACGAGCGGAAAATGGAGCGAAGTTATTTGGAGGATGTGGAAGGTTTGCGTGCGGAAGTGGCTGAGGCGAATAGGGCCAGTTCAAAGGCGGAGCATCAGCTTGAAAAGTGTCTTCTTGAGTTGGAACAGGAGCGGAAGCAACGAGAGGCCTCAGAGGCGGCGCTGCGACGTCTGCAGGAGAAATCTGCTCAACATATGGAGAGTGGGGGGGCGAAGGAGATGGTGCAGATGCTGAAGGAGAGCTACGAGCGCCATGTTCAGCACCTTCAACGGGAAGTAGAGGAGCTGCGGGCATCGACCCGTCACGCGGCTGCAAATGAGGCGATTCCTCGAGAAAATGCCTCCACAACATCTACGCCTTTGCACCGGACACAAGGGCGTCCAGGTGGCGGTATGGTCTCTCCCACAGTTGAGGCGATGCACGATAAACCTGTGTTTTCCTCTAGGCATTCGCTGCGGGAGGAAACACGTACCACCAGCGCTGACCCTCCCACGCAGTTCCAATCCCAATCCATCTCTGTTCGAGGTGAAGTAAGAAAATTTGAGGACTTTATGAAGGAGGAGCCGTCATACACTTTCCGTTTGCCAAAGGCACTTGGCCGCACCCACTCTTCGTGACCGCGTGAAGGAAGCACGTGAAGAGGAGCCCTGGATGGATAGAGGGCACTCCACCAACTCTCTTGATGTCTCCCACTCCCCCCTCCCCCCTCACTACTTCAGCGTGTACTATATATATATATTACCGGAGTAACAGGCAGTGTGATACGCCCCCTGTGACGTGTTTTGTCCATACAGTTCTTTGAGAGCAACTTGTGAACCCTGCAGAGTGTCTGAGATCTTATTTTATCCCAACTCCTTATTGACTCTCTTTTGTGCTTTTACTTTCCTTCAATAATTTTTTTGCCATCGGCCCAGTAGTCATGAAGCGGCGTCGTTACGACAGCGACGACGACGACGATGACGGCGACCTGGACGGGCCGCTGCTTCCGTACGCGTTGGACGACAGAAATGAATTTCTGATGGCGATGGGCGTGGGCGGGCAGGAGCCCAGCGAGGCGAGTGCCAAGGGTTCAGAAGGAGAGAAGCATCTGCGGGGAGACTGCACAGAGAAGGAAGACCAAGAGACAATGCGGCGAGAAGAGCAGATAGAGTCCGCTTTGCCTTCTTCAACGCTCGCTGAACGATTGCAACACATGGCGCTTCGTGACGATCATGACATCCCGGAGCATTGGAGGGGCGTGCTCTCCGAGAACCTGCTGCAAGTCTACTTCACGACGCTGAGTTACGCAGAGACGAAGCGCACGGTGGATGATAAGCTGTTCTCTCAGTACACCCCTTACGATGTGAAGCGATACCCACCGCTTGGGCGTCCCTCTGAACGAGTGTGGGAGAATGCGTTTGGCATCAAGCCCGGTTGGCGCTGGGACGGTGTGGTTCGTGGTGTTGGAACGTTGTAATGCGTGTTCCCTCCAACTCTCTTCTGTTGTTGACCGCATGTGTGAGGCACTTGCCAGCCGTGTGAACCTGTTCCCTCCCGCAATGAGACTGTGTGTGGTGCCGGGGCGGGGGGATGTAAAGAATCATAAATCTTTCTTTCCCAGAGGTGGGAACATAAAATAAAATTAAAAAATGCAACCAAAAGACTTCTTTTTGTTTTGCCTTTTTTGTTGTTTCCTTTGGCTGCGGGGCGTAAGAGGTGATGGATGGTTTGAGGCCTAGCATTTACTCTCGCGAGGACGAGAGACGCATGTCGGAATTGCAGGGGCGGGTGAACTGTGGCGAGTCGCTTTCCGAGGAGGAGGCTCTTGAGCTGGCTCAGCTTAAGGGCCTCTACGACGATTTCATTCACGAGGGGGAGCGACGATTGCGGCTGCAGGGCGAACCAGCAGCGGACGGGGCCGCAGAGACTGACAGCCCGGGCGATATGCTTCTCACCCTGCAGGAGACCGTGACCTCCGCCGGGAAGGCGGCGTACTTTTGGGGATCGCTTGTGGCCACTCTTGTGCCAGGCTATTTTGGACGCAAGGTGGGCCTTACCTCGGGGTTTTTGCACTGGAATTTTATCACAGATCGGCTACTTCTCGGCGCTCTCCCCGTGGTTACGAAGCTTGGCAGCAGCGGCAACCACTTGGTGCAGATACGGGAACAGTTGGAGTCTCGAAACCAGAAACTAGGCCTCGTCATCGCATGCCTGGAGGAGGCGGAGGTGAATGGGTTTGGGGTCCAGATGATCAGTTTTGCCGATGAGTCGAGCTGGCATGCGTATGTTAGTCCCACCGTGCAGTATATTCGGCTGCCGATGCCCGACACCACCGCCAATATCTCTTTTGATAGTGTTTGGTTTGCTGTGCAGCAAATACACAAATGCATCGACGAACGAAACTGCGTAGTGTATCTGCATTGCAAGGCCGGAAAGGGGCGCAGCTGGATGGTGGCAATGTGCTATCTGACCTCCTACGGAGGGATGACGTTTGACGACGCGGAGCAATTGATTCGCCTCTCCCGGTCGCAAATAAACCCATCAGCGGCGCAGCGGGCTTTTGCGGCCAAGTTTGCTGCCCGCATACCGATGCAAAGAAAGTAAGGTGCGCGGTGGGTCGCGCCTGCGTTGTCCAACCGCGGCGACGTAGTGTTTGCCTGTATGCATCTATGTGTTGAATATATATATATATGTGAAAACAGAAAAGAACGCACACATGCGGAGAGAAGAAAAAAAAAACAAGCAACATATGATGTGATATTTTTCCATCATCACACTTTCGTCCGGAACGGGATGTGATGTTCTCCTTGAGTTGTGGTTTGTATTCTTTTGCAGTACAAACACGCGAAAAGTGAAAAACTTTGCGAAATTAAAAATGTCCATGGTGAACGAAAAGTATTTTGTGGCCTCAACGGAGGCCATTATCCTTGTTGTTGTTATTATTTGTGTGTTTACTTTGCTTCTTTTTTTTTTCTATGTGCCGTTGTTGTTGTGCTGGTGGCGGGCTCCATAGTTGTTGAGGTTGACACTGTCATTCCTGGCCCCTCCCGGCGTCTCTGGTGTGTGTGTCTCTCATTCTCTCATTGCGTGCGTGTGTGTGTGTGTGTCTCCTGGTTGCGTGCGATTCTGCTTTTCTGTTGCGCTTGTTCTCCGTGTTGCAGCTCATTTTCACCGGCGTCGATGAGCCTCTCTCTAGGGGAGACAAGCGATGCGATCGCCGCGCTCGCAGAGGGCTGCACTTTGGACGAGCTAGCGGAGCTCGCAGCGCGGTGTGAGTCACATTTGGCCAACGTTGAGGCGATCATGGACGCCACGGAAAATGCCCTGCGCACCTCTCAAGGACCCCGGCGTCTTGTTTTGTGGTTCTTCATCGATCGACTGGCAAAACAGCACGACATTTTTTTGGACGCGCTTCGGCCGCGCCTGCGAGGCCTTGCAGCGACGGCGGCCCCGGCGGCGGGAACGGCAGAGTGGGACGACTTCAAGGCACTTTTGAAGTCCTCCATTGCGGTGGTGTTCGGCGCCCCGCTGGTGTCACTGATTCTCCTGGAGATTGACCCCGACACGCAGAAGGAAACCGCCCGCACCGCCGCCGCCTCTGAGCGGAGCCAGGGTGTCCTCACACTGCACAGCAACGCCCTGCGGACCACCGGTGCTTTCTCGACGAAGTCTGTCAAAACGCAGCGACCGGCGGCGGTGAAGCACACACTGCAGGTAAAAACCATTGACAGCCAGATGGCAATGAACATGGCGAGCAGCTACGCCCCCGCCCGGCCACAGGAGATTGCGGTCCCGGAGATTCGCCCTGATGCTGACGCCCCGCACGGTTATGTGAAAGCACTGCCCTCGGATTACTTGAAAAGCTACGAGAATACTAGACGCAAGCGTCTCCGTGAGGTGATGGAGCGCAATCGCGAGGAAATGGATCGCCGCCAGGAAGATGAGCTGCTTCAACGGGTGCGGGGAACAGCCATTCAAAATGGAAAGATTCCTGACTATTCAGATGTGGTTATGCCGTTGGAGTTGCCTCGTGACGAGCATGGCGTGAAACGGGGATTTTTCCCACTTGGTGTGCGTTTTATTCGTGAGGCGATTCGAAGCTGTGGTGGGGCAGTGGAATTGGATGTGCTGGTAAGCCGTCTTTCAACGCTAGCGAGCAGAGAGACCGTGGCGGAGTTTGGAGACGTGCGTGAATTTCTACTCATTCACCGACCGACGTTTCGTGTAACTAATGAAAAGAGCCGCTGGATCGTTCGTCTCGCCGGGGACGAAACTAGTGATCCCACGTGGGAGTCGTTGCAGTGCCCGTTGTGCTCAAAAGTGATGCGTGGGCGCAACCTCGCACGTCACATGGGCTGCAGGCAGTGTGTTACAACCCAAATTGCCCTGGGACTTCATGGAGAGGTGCATGGCCCTATTTCTGAGCTCGCGTTTGTCGCCAAGTCCATCATTGACCGGGCAGGCACGTACGATGACTGGGATTTGGAGTGTTTTGCCGACTGCGTAGAGAGAGCTGCAAATTGTAGGCGTTTCAAACTTTCCTCGCAGGCGAAATTCGCCCCCATGCTGAAGGCACTGCGTGTTGTTCGCAACCGCTGGCTGACGCGGAAGGGGGTGGCGGATGTCGCGGACGCCGTTGTGGACCCCGGCGACACGGCTGTTGCGAATCTCTTTCGAGCCATTGGACGAAACGTGAACCGCCTGCCCATTCCTTGGCTGGAGATGGGCGACGTGGTCGACATGTGCCGCCGGTTTTCGGATTCGGTGTTGCCTCCCTTCAATCCCCCGCCGCGGCCCGCCGACCCCCGCATCAGCCTGCACAACGAGTACCCGGGATTCCTCCTCTGCGAGAGTGAGGTGGACGACGAGGACGACCCCAGCGACGATGAGGACGCATTCTCCGACGATGAGGCGCCCACCTTTGTCTTTGCGCCGCCGGTAGAATTGGCCGAAACACTTTTCACGGCAGGCTTTGAACGGGATACCAAGCGGCTGCAACATCGCATGCGTACCGCCCCGCCGCTGGTGCTACAACGTGTGCTGAGGGGAGATCGCTCCCAAACGCAGCGGGAGATGTATGCTGACGCACGAAATGCGGGCGGCCTCGCCGCGCCCTCCTAACGGCGAGGATGTCTTTACTGACAGGTGCGATTCTACGCCACGCAGGTGAAGCAGAAGCGGAAGAAAACAAAAAACAACAACAAATAAGGAGACGAAGGGGAGGGGGGAAGGGATAAATAGAGAGACCCAAGGAAGGAGCAGCACTGGGAGAGGGAGAGAGTCCTTTTTTTCCCAAAAGAATCGCACACACACAAACAGTTTTGTTTAC
>NW_021704249.1:0-1231 GCF_003719485.1 Trypanosoma conorhini | reverse complement strand
GCTGGCATTTGAATTTCTATTTGTCGTGTTTTGCATTGCCCTTTTTTTTTGTTTTTTGCTTCTTCCCTACTTATTTATTTTCTCCATTGAGGATGTTGAGGACGTAAAGGGCTTGAACTACGACGCGTGGGAGGGGGGAGGGGGGTAAAGTAATGAATAGTGAGGATGTGAGGGAGATATACGCTGGGTCCATTGGCGGGGCGCTTGCCACGGTGGTGGAGTACCCTTTTGACACCATCAAGGTTAGGCTGCAGGATGATCCTCGTCGCTACCGTAGTAGCCTTAGCTGCGTTACACAGATTGCGCGGCACGAGGGACTCATTAATGGTTTTTTTAAGGGTCTTCCTGCCCCCGTCATAGGTGCTGCGGCGGAGAATGCCGCCTTGTTCTCGACCTACCGCGTGACCATTAACGGCATTCAAGACATTTTTTATTCGAAACGGTTTGAACCAGACACAGAGCCGTATCATGTGGTGTTTTACGCGGCGGCTGTCGGTGGTATTGTTGTGTCGACTGTACTGACGCCTGCAGAGCTCATCAAGTGTAAAATGCAGATACAGAACACGCTTCCTGCGAGGAAAAGAGCATTCAAAAATTCGTTGCATTGTGCCATGTCCATCTATAGGAAGTTTGGCGTGCGTGGGCTGTATAAAGGGCACGTTTCTATGCTTTTACGGGAGAGTATTGGCTGTGGACTTTACTTTTTAACCTTTGAGTGGGTAATTCGCAACATGCTACGCGAAGGTCAAAGCTTCACTGAGGCTTCGCCGCTTGTCCACTTTCTCGGAGGCGGGTGCGCTGGCGTCGTTTTTTGGACGTCGATCTACCCGATTGATGCATTGAAGACCAAAATTCAGACCGGCAAGGGCGGGTATGGTGAGCTTTCCTTTGTCAAGGGAATGATGCGGCTGTACAAGCGCGAGGGAGTGCGTGGGTGCATGCGCGGGTACACAGTCACCGCGCTTCGTGCCTTTCCTGGAAATGCCGTTTTAATTGCCGTCTACGAGAAGGTGAACCTGCTCTGGGAAATGTCGCATCGGTCCCGTTGCACTTCTGTTTGCACGGCGACGTGCGTTGGCAGTACATAAAACCCTTCCACCTGTGACACTGGTGGGAGTTTGCTGATTGCTTACTGTGCTAAAAGGAAATACATGCATACATACACATATATATATATATATATATATAGTTATTTATTTATTATACACACACACACACAACAACTATTGTC
>NW_021704255.1:0-32429 GCF_003719485.1 Trypanosoma conorhini | reverse complement strand
CCCCTTTTACTGTTGTTGTTGTTGTTGCTGTTTTTCTTCCCTAAACGACAGCAGCAGCAACAGCAAGGTGGGGCGGGTAACAACAACAGAAAAAAAAATGCACAACATGGCGTCACTTTCGTTGCGGAAAGTTGGTGCATTGCAACAGCCGCAAGTGCTCGCGCGACCCTCCCCGTTATCTGCCACCTATGTGGAGCTGACGGCAGGTGCATACCTTTTAGCCTCAGTCAACACTGCGAGAAATCAATGTATTCTGGAGTTTCTTCTTGATACCGCCGCTGCTGCTGCTGCTGCTGCTGCTGTTACCGGCACCACCACCGCCACCCCCATGAATGCCAGATCCGCTCCGTCAGGTGTAACTGGGGTGGTGGAGCAGGCAAGGTTTCTTGAGGGCCTTCAAGGTAGTTTTCGACTGCCCAAGGTCTTTGACGTCCTGGAAGATGAAGGGGTGATAACGGCGGTTGAGCTTGTTCGCGATTACCGAAGGGTGGAAGGCTCCAGGCAGGCCTTGCAGGGAAGGAACCGATTGTTGGAATCTATCTATGTGCATTTGTTTATTGGAACATCCAACGGAACCGTCTTTGTCTGCAATGCGCTCCGTGGGACCATCATGGCGCTGACGCAGTTTCAGTACAATGGCGTCTTTGGACACCACCGGTATGCGAAGCCTCAAGAGGATGCGACAAAGCCAATTTGCCGCAATGAGGCCGTCGTGCGCTTTGTCTTGCAGGGTGCCGCACCAGACGCACACTTTAATGCAAACATTGCACAAAGTATCGCTCTTATGCCGACGGAAACCCTCCATGCGGTGTGCGTCGTTCACAGTCGAGGGCGCGCCGTGTTGCTCAATCGAGCCGCACTTGACACATTCCTTTCTGTGGCTGAGCAGCGCCTCGATGGGAGGCGGCCATACTTGATCTTGGAGTGGTCGCCAGAGAGCACTGTCAGCTCCTTCCCCACTGCTGGGCCAGCAGCCCACTTTGCCTCTTACGTGGAATCTGTCTTTGTTGCGTCGGAGGAGGGGCGGTACTCCGCCGTGGAGCTGCAGACGCGGCGAGTGATGTCTGGTACTACGACGGGGCGCACTATTCGTGACGCGGCCTTCTTTTTTGGGAACCTGTGTGACACAACGGCAATCCTCCGTAACGGCCCACAGGCCATGGAGTCCCTCCTTCTGTGTGGAGAGACGCCGGCACTTTCGACGTACACGTTTGAAAACACACATGCTGCTTTTTCTGCCCGGCAAGCAGTACGAGCTGTGGTCTCCGTCCTGGGCGGCATGGCGCGGAGATTGTGGCAAAGGCCCCAACAAGATGAAGGTGGCGTGGCGTCCAAACCGAAACGCCTTGCTAAGCATCCTCAGCAAGCCAAGGACGCTTTCTACGAAGCTGACATGATCTTCAGTAGTGTCCAGGTGGATCCCACCTCGCAATGGGCCGCGTGCTACAGTGAGGGGGCTGGACGTATTTACCTGTATGACTTGATGAGCGGCACTATCTGGCGTGTGATGAAGGGTTGCCGTTCTGCACAATTTCAATGGTGCATGGCCACCATCGCCGGAAAGCGCATGTTGTTGCTTGTTGTGCACCTCCTGCTTCGCCACGCCGTGGAGTTGTACTCTCTGCGTTTGGGGCAGCGCCTGGCGGCTCGCCACGTCCCGCGGGGATCCGTCATGCTCCGTCCGGAGTCCGTCTCCTCCGCGTTGTCTATCCTCATGCTAACGCCCTCCAGAGAGGTGGTGCGGATACATGTAGAGCTGAACGTAAGGGAGGAGGAAGAGGAAATGCATCCCTCTCTTCCCTTAGCTGCAACTTCTTCTGCCCCACGACGTGAAGAAGCGGCGTCTCCCAGTAAGCTGTGGGAAAAAGCTTATCAGGTCATGCCGCGAGATGTTTTGATAGCGGCGCTCCAATTGCCACTTCCCGTGCCTGCCACCGACGAGAGCCTTTTCGCCGTGTACCACGCGCAGATGAAGGCGTTGGAGAGCAGTGTGAAGAGTAGATTTTCGCCCGGCGTCTCCGATGACCGCTGCCTCCCTATTAGCCTGGAGATGACAGCCGAGAATCTGCCACGCGACATCACCGCGGCTCAGTGCCTCAATTATTTGGAGCTACGCCTCGCTTGCGTGACAAATTATCGTCGGGCATTACTACTGAGGGGTCTAGATGAAGGTGGAATGCAGCACGCGGACACGACGGCGTCGCAAGTGCCAAGCGACAGAGACTTCTTTGTGGAAGGAGGACAACCGCATCCGTCCCTTGTACAGGCGGTGCGGACGGCGGCCGAGATGCTTTCCACGGCTGGCGCCGCGGAGGTTGCCAACCTTTTGGACGATCTCCTTCCTTCGATACAACAGTTATTGCAAACGCATAAGGACACCACCGCCGAGCATGCCCCCCCACCCATTTCTGCGATTCCACTGGATGCCTTTTTAAAACTGTTTTATTGCGGGGGGTATAGGTTGGAGTTTTTGCGTGACACAGTTTGGGGCCGTGAAGATGTGAGTAATGCAGCAGATGATGTATGGGCAGAAATTGGAGCCGTATTTTACAGTTCTGCCGGCCGTGGCCTCGGCTCCTTGATGCAGCAGTTGGAGGCGTTCAGCACGTTGGGTTTACAAACTGAGGAGGTGGCGGTGATCTCGTTGTCGTGGCTTTGTTGCTCCTTTGCCCGGCTACCCACGTCAACCTCCTTGGGCACACTATCCAATCTTGTCTTTTTGCTTAAAACCTGTAATGATGCCGCATTTCTTACGGCTGTTGAGCATGTTCCTTGTTTGACGACAGGCGTGACCGATACGGCCCATGGAGGCTATGAGGCATATCTCCTGTTGCTCATTCTCTGCATGGTGGTACGCCAGCAGGAGAAGCCTGTCGGGGCAGTTTATTATGGGCGTTATGTGCGTTTACTGCGACAGTTGTTGGCGTTTCGCGCGATGCTTCATCGCAGCAAGACAGAACTTTATGCATCCACCACCGATGCAAAAAAAGAGGGCCATCAATGTCTGCGTATGAGTGGGCTGCTTCCATGCGAGGGAGGTGATGCATTAAATGCGTATTGCTTCAGATTTTTTCCCGCTTCGGTGGCTCGGGTTCTGTGTAAGAACATCGTGGGGAGTGATGAGCTTACGAGGGCCTTGGGTGGAGTCGATATGGTGGAATTGCTCAATCTGCTTTCCATTAGGGAAGAAACACCTGCATGGGATGTGGAGACGCCGTGGTATAAGGCGCGGACATGGAACCATGGCGTTTTCTCAGAGCACGTCTTGAAACCACTTGTATCTGCGACTGCGGCTGTCATGCCGACAGCGCCTGAGGCGCCATCGTGGATTCTCACAGCGACCCCGCAGCAGGTGGCAGGATTGGGCGTGATCCTGGCTGTGGAGTTGACTCTGTTGGAGTGGCAATTGGAGCCCCTCCGCGAGGAGCCTCTTGCTTTTCTTGAGCATAGCTCGGCCCCAGACGCCAATCTCTTTGAGGGGGGCGAGGAGCTTGTGAAGTCGCCTGCGCGGCGCCCGAAGGGGAGCCGTTCCACGCGCGATTACTTTAACAGTTGTCGTGAGCTTTTAGCTCTGCTTCGAGGCTGTGTGGCTGCCATCATGGAGGAGGCCAATGACCCAGAGGGTTGTGGGAAGTTTGTAGAGGCGGCGTCGGTATTGCTGTCGTATGACAACAACGCGCCGTTTGCGCTTATTCCCCGTGCCATTCGACGGCAGATCGAGCCTCTCATGGCACTGTTTCAGGCGGGCCCTGCGCCGTTCCTGCGACGCATTGACGAGGTCTCCTCTTTTCTGGACACCGTGACGTTTTTTGCCTTCACAGAGGCTGGGGCCCAACTTCCCTCCGCCGCTTCACCTTCCAGGTCCCTGACTGTCCCGTGGGGCCGCATGTTTGGGGCAAAGGAGCGGCTGCTGCGCCTGTCACCGGACGGCGACCTCGCCGAGCCCGCGCAGCGGCTGCAGACAGTGGCACAACTGCAAATGCGTAGCTCACTCTTACGGGAGTTTGCCTTTACGAGTTTTGGGGGTACACGCACCGAGGCAGCTGATGGGCGTGTTGCACAACTGGGGGCAGCATTGGGATTGACACGTGTTGTTTGCGATATTTCCCAACTGGTTCTCTTTGACGCCGCCGCGCTTCATTTGGCTTCCAATTCGCAGCTAACCCGTCTGTTGAACGCCGCGGCAAGTCGTCATTTGGCCGCTCGCATAGCTGCGGAGGATTTTCGAATTATCGTCGCCAACTGCTTCAAGTACTATGCAGAGTTGAAACGAGGCATCCCAAAAGAAAATCGGTTTGAGCTCCAACAGCTCGCACTGAAGATTAAGAGCATGGAAGCCACAATGACGGAGGAGTGCCGTTCTTGGGTACTTGGGAGAGCTGCAAAGAGGGAGGCTGCCACGGGAACGGAGGCGGAGCCGGCGTCAACATTGCCGTTGGAATATGCCATCGTGGTGTGTCCCTGTTGGTACACGCCGCGTGAGCTCCGCGCCGTTGAACTTAGGGTGCGGGAGCGTCTGCAGCAGCCGCGGGGCTCCGAGGGGTTGACCGACCTCAACGCACTTCTTTTTACGTTGGCATTTGCTGCTGCGGGGGCCAAGTCGGAAGTGCAGGGTGCCGCGCCTCGCGTCGCCGAGGAACTACCGATGGTTGCGGTCCGACTTGCTGCTTTGCTCTGATGCGATTCATGGGCGTCCCTCCCCCCTCCCCGTACGCACATGCGGACGAAAGAACGAGGAAATATATATATATATATTTATGTTTATATGCTTCGTTGCTTTTTTTTTTCTTTCTCCTGTTGGGGTCACATTCCCTCTTTCGTTCTTATTTCCTCTGTTTTGTGTCCGGGTGCCCGCACCTGCACACTTTTTGTGTTGTCAGGTTAAGAAATGGTGGAGGGTTACTCGGCGGAAAAGGCACGCGATCGCGAGGAGCGCATCGGGATGCGCTTCTTCCTCATGGACGCCTTCCTCGCGAAGCACGGCACAGGCGCCGTGTTTAAGCGGCCGCTGGTGTCGCTGAAAACGTTGTACTCCGACTTCGTGGTTCGGGAGCTGTCGCCGCTGTACAACAATGGGGAGCCGCTCGTGCTGGAGCCCGTGCCGGCACCGGAGCGGTTGGGACCCGAGGCGACGGCTGTGAAGCGGCCGCGAGAGGGCGCCGCGGAAGCGGAGGAAGAAGAAAGAAACGAGGCCGGGGAGGGAGAGGCGACGGCTGCCACGTTGGATGTCCAGCGGAACGCGTTGACGGAGCGAGTGCAGGCGCGGTTTGCCTCGCTGCTAACGCAGGAGGATTTGGCCTCGCTGCTGGACGCGTTGCGCACGGGGGCGGGCCGGGTGACCGTTCGGGCCGCCTTAACGAAGGCGCAGCGCACGGAGGTGCATGCGGCGGTTAAGGAGACGCTTGGGGAGACGCACGTCAGCCGCACCCTGGATGGGGCGCTTGTGATTGAAGAGCCAACGTCAGCGACAAGACGGGAGGAAATGCGCCGGTCGAATCCAATACGCCTGCAGAAATACTTGCACTTCACGCTATACAAGGAAAACATTGACAGCAATCGTGTCCTGCGGGCAATTGCCACCCAGCTTGGGGTGCCGTTGCGAAATCTCCTTTTCAGTGGCACAAAAGATAAGAGAGCGGTGACACTTCAGCGGGTTGCGGTTCGAGGCCTGTCGCGCGAGCGGCTAGCCGCGATCAATGCTCGATCATTTGGTCCGGAGTGCAAGGTGAAGGTGTGTGGCTTCCAGGAATCAGACACTGGACTGCGCCTCGGCGACACGCTGGGCAACCACTTTCTCATTGCTCTCCGACTGCTACCGGAGAGTCCGGAGCTTGCACCTGAGACATTGAAGGTCATTCAAGAGGTTATGGGCTCCATTGGAGTGGCGAACTACTACGGCCCGCAGCGCTTTGGCACGACGGAAGTGTTAACGAGTGATGTTGGTATTAAATTACTTTCCGGAGAGTTTGAGCAGGCGCTGCGCATGCTATTCCACTCCAAGGCGATTGTTGAGCCCAACCTTCTTCCCTCGAAGGAGGCGGTGGATCGAGGTGACTTCGCTGAGGCCCTACAACTTCTTCCACGTTACTGTTTTCAGGAGCGTGACATTCTGAAGCACTTGGTGCGCTGCCCCAACGATTTTTTGGGCGCGTTCCACATGGTCCCACGAACGCTGGGGATGTTGTACTGCCATGCTGTACAAAGTTTGCTTTGGAATCTTATGGCGACTGAGCGATTGAAGCTTGGGTTGGAACCTCTCCCCGGTGACCTACTGCTGAAGTCCCGCCATACCCGCATACGGGAACGTGAGAGTCGGGCAAGTGACACGGACAAAGGCGAGGATGCGAGGGTTCTACTGAAGGAGGACGGTCTCCCGGAGGTGGTGCGGCTCACGGCGGAAGACGTGGCCACTGGTCTCTTTCGCTTGTGTGATGTTCTGCTGACTGTTCCAGGCCCTGATGAAGCGCTGCAGTACCCGGGTGTCGCCGGCTGCACGCGCGAGGCATACCTTGCGGCTCTGCCGTTGAGGGGGGCGGAGATGCTTTTGAACGCCGGGAATCCCCTGGTGAAGGTGTACCATTACCATGGGGCGTATCGACCGCTGGTAGTGCAGCCCAAACGACTAAATCTGCGTCTCGTGAGCACAAATGGACCCCGAGCGCCCATACTTCCCACGGATTTGGAAAAGTTAACGACGCCGGACGCCACCAGTGGTGTGGGAGATTGTGAGTCTAAGCAAGACGACTGCGCAACGGCTCCGATGAACAAGGCAATCTTGGTGGAATTTTCGCTTCCCCCAGGCTCATACGCCACCTCTGTGCTGAGAGAGTTTAGTATCTCTTGTTCAGAGGGTTACCACGCCGTGGCTACGACGGAGGCCGATGACAGTGGCATTATTGACGGCAGCGTGGATGCTGCGGCGTAATAAGGTAGTTTTTTTTTTCTGGCTTGTGCCTGGCTGTGGATGTGTACAGGGCCTCCCGTTTCTTCTTCTTTTGGAGGGAGATGGAGTGGCCTTCCTCAGTGTTGTGGAAATACAACATTGTCTACTCGCATAATCGTCGTTTTTTTTCTTTTTCTTGACGCTTCCCTGCTAGATTCCCGCGTGGGTCTCTATTCCCCGTGGAAGCCGAGAACCCCCCACAAAGAAGACGTGCTGTTGTTGGTTTGCTGGGCGTATTCTAAACTTTTTTCCCCCCCTTCTTGCCAACTTCCGTAGGGCGAAAGAAGCCGCGGTTGCTGTGGAGTTTGTGTGTGTGTGTGGGGGGGGGGGTGACAGAGGCGCGCCACCATGCTGATGGAGACACTGGAGCGAGAGGTAGAGGCCCTCAACGCCGAGGTGACGCGGCTCCGGTTGATGGTGTACTACTTGAAGGATGCCACGTACGCATCTGCGCCTCCGTCGGCGGCGCCCGCCCGTAGCGCGAGTGGCCACTGCAGTGCGTGTGGCGGTGCACTGGTCCCGCGCGAGCCCGCGGCTCGTCCGGCGGCCAACAGTGGCGCGCCGGCGCCAGCGGATCGCGTGTCGAAGCAGGTGCTAGAAGCCGTGGCACAGCTGTTGGCCGCCAGCAAAGACGTCGGGGCTGCGTTACCGGCGCTGTGCGAGGGCTGCAAAGGGAAACGCTCCGAGCGTCTCCGACGGAGTGGGCGGTCATTGAAGGAAAAAGGGACGACAAGGCACCGAAGTCATCGAAGACCCTCCTCCTCCTACTCTTCCGCTTCTTCTTCAGTGGCGGCAGCCTCCTCGTCGTCTTCGTCCAAGTCGTCCCACACAGAGAGCCGAGGGAGGGGACGATTCCATCGGCACGCGGTAAAGAAGAAGGGCAGGAATTCGCGAAGGCGTTCGGCGAGTGTAGAAGAGAAGCAAAATGCCTCGTCGACACTCGCTCCACAGGAGGGCTCGTCGCAGGAAAAGAAACGTGACGCCCCTCGTGTCGCCGCTCAATGTCAATGGCCGCAAACACAGGCCGAAGAGGAGGCGGATTATGGGAGTGGGGAGTGCAACGCCGCGCGCAGCTCTTTGCGGAGTTGTCAGGAGGCGGACGCCTGTTCCACGGCAAACGACCCCCTAGCAGCGTCTGACGCCGCGGACAGAAGCATTCTCCCGTCACTCGGTGCCTCATATGGCATGCTGGCGTCGATCCTTGGCTCGTCGGCAAGTGGCTGGGATCAAAGGAATTTGGTATCGAAGGAAGAGCAGAGCTCTTCGGCCGTCGCTGCGTCGACGCCGCCCCTGCAGTTAGACAAGAAGGAGGAGGAGGGCAGAGAGACACCGCTTTCGACGGACGAAAACGGATATCCTATTGTCGCCTACAGCTCCTTCTCTATAAGTTCCTTTTCACCCGCAAAAGCGGTGAAGGTTGCCTCCACCACACCGGAGATGAAAAAAGTGGGTATGTCGGGAACGAAAGGTAGCGGGGGAGCACAGATGCAGTTTACGCCTCTCAGTGTGGCTCGTACAGAGCTGGCACCGCGCCGTAGTTTATTGGCGCGCATCCATGAGGCGAGCGTTGATTCCACTGCGTCCGAGGAGAGCCCCTCAGCTCCCGCTGCGCCCCAGGGCACTGGGGCGGCGGCTACTTCACCCCCTCTCTCTCCTGGTGGCGCACCGAACACCTTGCATGGCGCATTGAGTGGTGAAAATGTCTCCAGGAAGAGCTTTGCAAACGCGGCAACAGTGCCAAGTTCGCTTGGCTCTTTTGGGGGTTGTGGTGTGGAGATGATTGAAGAGTATGGGTTTGCCTTGAACGATTCCTTTTCTGCAAGCGCGAGCGGAGGGAACCTTGACACCCGCAAGAATACTCCTTCATTTGCCACACTCCCAAGAACTCACGCCATGTACCATTTGAGGAACGAGAATGAGAACGATTGAAAGGAAAGTTCTGAAGTTGTGGAGTTGCATCCGTGCGTGTGTGTGTGTGTGTTTGTCTACCGAAGGGATGGCGCAAAGCACCACTGTCTTCAAAGTTCTGAAACTCAGTGCTTGATCTCAGTGACATTCCCCGCCTTTGTGTTGTGTTTTTTTTTTCAGTTTGTGCGGAATTCATTTTATTCTATTTCTTTTTTCTTTTTCCGTTGTGCCTTGCTTCTGAAGTTCCTTTAACGCTCCTGCGGGGGACCGCATTGCGGGTAGCTCTGGTCACACCCCAATTTTTGGCGTCGTAGGACAGTGCCGTGAGTCATTGTGTGTGTTTGTGTGTGCCGGATTGCGGCCAGGGGAAATGTGCGTCGCGTTTAGGTCACTGTGCGAGGAGTTGGCTCGTCTGCAGGTGCGCATGCTTCGCCGCGACGGGAATCCCGCGCAGCTCGTGGTGGAAGCGACACAAATGATTCGAAGCCGTCGCCATGACATCGAAATAGAGCAGCAAAACCTGCCGTATGTTCCCGTTTTTCTCAGAAGTTGTGCCACGTTGCTTGCGCGTGCCGACGCGGACTCTGTGCACGAGGCTCTGGAAGCCGTGGGCCAGCTTGCTGAGGCCTACGTCGAGGGCAACCACGGCGACGTGAATGAGTCTGCCTCTGTGCTCCAGTCATTGGTCTCTTTCGCCCGTCAACCAGCGAGTGACGAGAAGCTGCATAACAACGCTGGAATTTCATCACCGGCATTATTATCATCACCATCGCTATCGTCGTTGAAATCTTTACTGGTCCCTTCCCTAGAAAATACCTTGCAGAAGTGGAAGCTGCAGCAAATACGCCCGCACACCTCAACGCTCCTGGCGCTGCTTCGGGGGACAGACGCCGTCTATGGCGAGGGGTTTCGCTTTACGCCGGTGAGTGCCGATATGATTGGATTATTGCCCATCAAAAGCAAGATACAAATGGAGGCCAAACTACAGAAATGCCCATCTGCTAGACATATCCTAAAGTCATTGTGTGCGATGCAGCTGTCGAGACTAGATGCCGGGATCTGTTTGAGTTGCCTTGCGGAGATAGGGATGTACGACGCTGAGTTGTGCAACGTTTGCTGTGAGGTGCTCTTTTCCACCCACGCTCTTGTGACCTGTCAGCAGTTCGCGGAAGTCATCTATAGCTTGGGTGTCCTGCAACACCGACATATTCATCAGAAGTTTTTTGCCAGTCTGATGGACTTCAAGAAGTGTAACGCCACGGCGTTACGGAAGCATGCAATGGGTCTTGCCATGCTTCGGCAGCCGCCACCTAGTGAGCGTGCCCTCATGGACGGTGTCTTTCTGCACGCATTACGTCCTACCGATCCGTTAGAGTACGGCTCCTCGCCAGAGGCGGAATTGCCTTCAGCGTGGTTTGTATCTGTTGGCCATGCATTGTCGTGTCTGGGGATTGTGCACTACAAGTACCGGCTCATGCTGGCGCGGACGCTGCGAAGAGACATTCTGCGGCTAACCACGCGGCAGCGTTGTCAACTGATGTACGCTTTGGGAGGGGTGTCAATAGAGTCTGTGCCGGAGGAGCTCCGGCAGTCGTGGAAAAAGAAAGTGGAGCGAACAGTGGCGGTGATAACGGAGCGTTTGCGCTACGACGTTAGCCCCGCAGACGGACCGTTTGTGATGAATGCGCTTCTCTATGCCGGCGTCCGTGAGCACCCTATGATTCCGCAGCAGCCTGACCTTGTTTCGGGAGAAAATCCGGTGGAGGTGCTCCTTCGCACCTGGTCCACCTGCCCCAAGGAGCGTGTGCTTCATCTGACGGAACAGATACGGCCGCGCCACTTGGGCGATGAACCGACGGCGACGCTGTCTAACTTGTTTACGGTTATTGCAAATAACTGCAGTGCTTCGCAATTTGATTCCTATCGCTTCGGTCCGTTATGTGACGCGGTTCGTAGTCACGGTGGCGACATGAGTATAGAGGAAGTCTTGGGCACCATAGCCGCCATCCAGCGCATTGGGATTGGAGGACGTTATCGCGAGACGTTAGTGGTGTTGCTGGAGAATTTATGGCGGCAGCGGCATTCTATGACGTCTGAGCAGCAATCGCGGTGCTGCCGCCTTTTGGAACGCTTGGGCCACTTGGACACCGCGGTGGAGTTGCTTGAGTACATGACTGCACTGTAGCCGCGCAACGGTCAGCGATGCGAAAATGGGAGTGGAGGGCAACATGCGAAATTCCCCCGCGGGCAGACGGTGTAGTTAGCAAGGGAAAAGGGAAGAGGAAATGTTTGCAGTGGTCATTGAGTCATTACAGAGCCCAGCAATTGTTGGTGTTATTTGTTTCGTGAGGTAGTCTTTTTTTTTTAAGCTTAGTTGGTTGCAAACCGCATGCCCTTCACGTATAAACATGTATTTATGCATATTTATTTATTTTACATATGCCCAGGGCTGGGCTCTTGGCTTGATGCATGATATGCTTTGCTGTTGTTTTCGTTTTTTGTCGTCCCCTTTTTTGTTGCTACTCTTCTTCTTTCTGCATGTGTCTTCATTCACTGCTATTGTGATGTTTTGTGTGAGTGTTTCCTTTTTTCTTTTGTTCTCCTCGGTTGGATTCGCTTTCTTTTCCCGTTTTTTTTTCTTTCGTCGCGTTGTTTGGCGCCACCTCCTCGCGCCCGGTGTTCCCTGGCGTAGTGCAGCGACCGTGGGGCGGGGGGAAAAGCGACGGCGTGCGTGTGCGCCGCTGAGCAAATAAAAGGAAAAACAGTGGGTGGGGCGGATAGCGGCGACGGGCGACGGCGATGGGAAAGCGGACGAAAAAGGCGCCAAAGCAGAAGCGCAAGCTCGCAATGGCGGACCGCCCGAGGAAGTTAACTAAGAAGGGCAAACTGAAGCGGAAGCGGGGCGACCTCAAAATGGTGAAGAGCCGCGATGTTGCCTTCGCCGTGCGGCAGAAGAAAGGTGGGGCGTGGGTGAAGGCGGGGGAGCGTCGCTGCAACATACACACCGTGTGCGACTGCGTCCGCCGCACTGACCCTGCCAAAATGAGGCGCGTAACGAATCGGTAAACGCGCCTGCGTGGGACCACATGGCCGTCGTCAAGCTCCATTGCTTGGTGAGGGCTCCGCCTGCGGAGCCGCATTGAGGGTGTTGAACAAGCGTGTCAGACTGCACAGGCCACTGTGGCCCCCTTGGCTGGAAAAGTCTTCACTGAAGAAAGTGACTGCACGCATATATATATATATATAATAAAAACAAAAAAGAGCGAGCAAATAATACGCGTTTTATTTGCGTATTTTTTTTTCTTGTTTGGCGCATGCGGAGTCTGTGAGAGACTTCTAGTGTTGTGCGGTGCTTATCTTGCATCCTGCCATGGCCTAATCACAAGGACAAGAGACGGGCATGAGTAAGTTGTTTGTTGTGTTGTGTTGTGTTGTTTTCTCTCTCTCTCTCGTTTTTTTTGTTTGCATTCCCTTTCGCGGAAAGCAGTAGAGTAGGGGTTTTCTGCTTTGAGGCTCGAATAAGCATAGCGGCTTGCAGGGTGCTGGAGGCGATGCTACGAGGGGGCAAAGGTGGTGGCAACAACCCGCTGCATGAGGCCCTTTTTAGCAGCATCATGGCGGGGGGCAATGCGGGGCATGAGGGCTCCTCTGGCGACGTGTTGGCGTTGTCGCAGTTGGAGACCCTCGCGGACATGCTAGGAGTCTCACTCGACGACAGTTCCATGTATCGTCTCGCGTGGAGCTGGTCCTGCCAGAGACCGCTTAGCGTCACAAAGGCTGAATTCATGAAGGGTGTGAAGATGCTAGAGGCGTCCCCGAGAAGAGCGAAAGCAGACGTGCTCACGCGGAATTCATCCGTAAAGGCACCGAGTCCGGAGTTTGAGCCGTGCCTTTGTCTAGTGCGGTCCCACTTGGACGAAGTGGACGAGTTGCTACACAAAGACTCTCAACAATTCAGGCAGTTCTACCGCTTCATGTTTGGATGGGTGCGGGCGCCCGAAACCACGGCCCGGGGTCTGGGCGAGGTGGGGATGAATGTAGAGACAGCTGTGGAGTTGTGGCGAATGCTGTTCCCTGAATATAAAACGTTTCTACAGCTTGAGGAGTGGATAACATTTTGCACAACCAAGGAACTCTTTCGCCGCGACGCCATTAGTCGCGATCTTTGGGAGCAGCTCTTGGAGTTTACGTCCTTAACTCGCTATGACACATACGACGTCAACGATGCCTGGCCTAGCGCCATTGACGACTTTGTGGAGTATTACAAGACCCAGCGCCAAACGTCTGAGGGAGGGAGTTGAATCCAGCTTTTTCTTCTGGGGAGCAAAAAATATGGATGCGGATGAGTGCTACATCCTGCACGTGTCGCCGGGGTTTGGCCTCCAGTCAGTGGTGGGGCTTGTCGCGCTCGAGTGAGGGCAGCAGTGCGCCCCCTCGTAGTATCCTCAAGTTCGCGAAGGTGTGGAGGCAGCAGGCAAAGGGGAGAACTTTGCACCACCATCTTTGGGAGCACTGGGGGGTTGATCCACCGGCGGCGCGTCTTCCTACTTTCACGGCGGTGTGGTGGTCCTCTTTTCCCGTTTTCCTTCTCGGCACGGGCGTGGATGCCCCTGGGATTGTCCCCTCTACAGATGTGTATTTGTGACCTTTGCTAGTAATATTATTTTGTGTGTGTTTTTTGTTTGTTTATTGTTAACGAATACGCCTCCATTCATGGAAATTCTTCCCTTTTGATTGTGGTTGATACTCAGGTAAATGAGGGTCTCCATACGCGAGGGCGAAAGAAATAATATATATGAAGCCTCTTGTGCTTCTTGGCTGAGGCGTCCCGCGGCCCGAAAGAAGGCGCATGAAACCTTGAGCTGCCTTTACAGACTTGGACTGCGATTCTCTCCTTGTCTTTTTTTTCCCGCGTTCTTGTCAGTTTTTTTTTCTTTGTTTATTCTTATTATTATTTCTTTTTTTTCCCATCTATCTCTATTTTGCTCCTTCCACGCGTGTTGTGTGTGGTCTTCTCTGCGTTCGCAGTTCCAAGGTGGCGGCTGACGGACGCCGCTGCTGCTCCTGAGAGGTGCGGGGCGGGCGCTCCAATTCTCGGCGCCGGCTGCAGAAGGAGGAGTACGCGTGCCGCGAGGAGGAGGGCACTTTGCGCGCCTCCCCCTCTTCTTCCACGCCGCGGGGCGAGCGTCGGTGCTCGCAGGGCGACGGAGACGTCAGCGGGGTTTCCTCGGAGTGTGGGCGACGGGCACGCACGGTGTCTGCTTTCTTCCGCTGGGGCGAGGCACCGGCGCCGGCGCCGTCGGTGTCCGACTCAAGAGGGAGTTGCCACGGCGCCAGCGACGAGAGCGGCAGCAAAGACAACAGTGGCAATGGTGGCACTGCAGCCAGAGCAATGCTGCATGGTTGCGTGGGGGTGCTTGGGGAGTCCGGCAGTGGGCGTACATCCCTTGCTTCTGCCGCCGCACGGGCTGCGCTTCGTTGCGGCTCCGCGTCTGACTTCCACTCCTTAAGCTCGGGTTCCTCTGTGACGTACATTTATCAACCGTCCGTCTCCAAGCGAAGGGAGTGCCTGCAGGTGAGAGTTGTTGATAGTGGACCTGTCCCACTTCGCGGTGGTACGGCTGATCGCGTGCTGCCACGTTGTGACACTGTTGTCGTCGCCTTTTCCCTGACGGGCATCAAGCAAAAACGCTCTGGCGCACAGAGCAACTTCGCCTTCATGGGGAAGTGCCGAGGCGGTTGCGAGAGTTCGTCTCTGACTCTTATCCATTCAGGAGATCGAGCATTACTTCATGATTTGTTCGCGACGATTGCCGCTCGGGTCTCTCCTGGAGGGCGGAGCCCAAACATAATTTTGGTGGGCACCCGCAAGGACTTATTGACAGACCAGTCCACAGGAGCAGTGGAACTTCTCTTAAAAGAACTTCGGTCGATTTGTACCGGCCTGTTGGCGTCCTTCCGGCAGCCAGCACTTGTGGTGAACGCGTTATTTGCGGCGAGTGCGCTGGATGGCTCTTGCGTCGCAGAGAATCGAGGGGGTCCTGCCACTCTGGCAGAGATGTGGAGCTTCATTTGCGATGTCACGCTGAAAGATGCCGTCTCCCGTCATTCGCTGAGGACGGCAGCTCCGCCGCTTCCAAGCAACGAGCGCTTCTGGCGCGCCTTCCGCCTCGCCCCCTTTTCCAGAGCCCCTTCAGAGACGTCCACTTCTCAGGGGGCGGAGGCGTCTACCAGCTGGAGGGGCGCGCATGACAAAGACAATGACCACAACGGTGATGATAATAATCCCTCCTCTTCTCGTTCAGTGGTTGACGCGCCGAGGCCTCTGCACATGGATGTTGTCAACGCCAAACTGCTTCGTCTCATTGCCCGCGCCAAGGCGAAGGAGAACATTATTTTTATTTATCGTAACTCTCTTATGAGACTTATTTATTCATCGGCGGTGGTCAGCAGAAAACAAGTAACGCTGATTTTGGAGCAGCTGCAACTTGCTGGGGAGGTTGTTTTGTTCCGACATCCGTCGGAAGTGGTGCCGTCGCGCGATGTGTGTGTTTGCCTCCATCCGCAATTTATCGCACGGGCTCAAGCAACGGTGTTCCTCTACGCCAACTACGCCAACAATTGTTCAGAGGCGCACGGCAAGCTGCTCAAGGATGTTAGCTTGGAGCGGTGTGGAGAGTGCGACCCGAATCAAGATGTCTCACGCGGCACCTTTCCATATCTGTTGTTGCTGGAGCTTTCCCCCAGACTCAAGCTTCCCCGTTCCCTAGCAAAGGAAATGGAAACATTTGCAATGCTGCTTTTGCTTTCTGGCACGGCGCTTCTTCGACACGCCTCCGCAGCGAAAGAAACGAATACAGGAGACGCTTCCACGGGTTACATGGTGGCTACAGAAAGGAAAACCGATGCGGCACGCGTTGCAAGTGTTCATTCCTCATTCTCCCATGCGACGATGGGCTCGTCTGGGAGCAGGAGTCCGGCTAGTGAATCAGAGACGGGACCAGCGGATTTTGCCGTGCCGCCGACGCAGCAGCGTCGGCTGGTGGAATATGTTGTTCCTAGTTTGATTCGCAAGCGATGCCCAGATGAGGTGCTCGAATGTGTGCGCTATTTCTCTGCCACAGCAGGCGAGGCGACAGATGAACAGCAGACTTTCATGCTATCACGCGTGGTACTGCTGCGTCATTGCCCGCCAGATTTTTTCCCTCTGCTGACGAGTCGTCTGCACCGCTACTTGGTTCCATATGTTCCCATTTTTTCTGATGCTCTTTGGCTGGGCGGTTTGGCGCCTGCAGGGCCACCTCACCCCCTCTTGCGCATGTGTGTTTGTTGCACACACGCTGGAGCCGCCGATGCGCCGGCGGAGGCAGGAGACCCGAACCTCGGCGTGTCGCACCTTGAGTTTCACGCCTATTCGGATGTGGGACATTTGCCGCTGGCGCTGTTTGTGGATGGCATCACGCGCAATGTGTCGTCTTTACTTCTGCGCGAGTTCCCTGGAGTCTGCACGGAGGCGCTACCAAACAACACCCCTCTGCAAGGGAGGCCGTCGAGCGGCAGTTGTCTGCCTGCGGCTCTCGTGGAAAGAGGCGAGATAGACTTCTTCACTGGCCTGACGGCGTTGAAGAAGCTGGACGCACTCTTTCAATTACACAAACCTGCGATCCCTGCACCCCTGCACCCGTGTATGATGACAGCTTAAAGACGAAGATGTCTCATGTCAGCTTTCTGGTGAAGCTTTCCTCTCACGCCATATCCTTCTCCATCGTTACTTGTATTGGATACAACAACTGTCTATTCTTCATGGCGGGGTGCCTCCACTTTTTTTTTCTGTGTGTGTGTATGTGTTTCCCCACTTCCTTTTTATAGTTTATTAGAGAGGCGTGGGTGCCCAGGCCCTCCTGTCGCTTGCTTCGCCGTACTTAATTTCTCCCACTGCTGCCTGCTGCCTGCTGCCTGCGAGGCGGAGAGTTGGGATGTCGAGGACGCTGCAGGAGCAATTCCCCGACCCCGACGCCGCCGTCAGCGGCACGTTCCTCCGAACCACCGATGCGTCTGACAGGACGTGGCGTGACGTGGCCCTCATCGCGGAGTCGGACGATCACACCTTTTGGACGGTCGTTGCAAACCACAAGAGTCTGCCACTTGCGCTGCGGAACCTCATCACAGCGGTGTGCAACGCCCACAGCTCCGCCTTTCGTCGTCACCTGCAGCGAAGCGACGAGCTTGCCCTGATCACACTTCTCGTTCGGTTGGTGACCACCACCTCCGTTGCCTCGTCTGCTGGCGTCAGTGTGACAAGTGTGGCGAGTTGCCTTGAACAACATGTTCCGCCTGCCTTATTGATGCCGCTTTCGCTGATCATCCTGCGACACTGCGGATCTGTCGCGTCTGCAACGGTCACCTCACTCATTCTTATTAACCCCGCCTATTTATGCGCAATGCCTGCCACGTCAGCCTCGTGGTGTGACGCGACCGCTCGTCTGTCAGTGCAGTGTGTGAGGGAAGTAGCGAGAGGTAGACATCAAAGACTTGCCGGCGACGTGGTTTCACTCTTTGAGCAGGTATACCGTCATGTGAAACAGTTATGGGCGGTTGTGCACTGTGCCCCGTTTCTTGCAGATTACATGCCGCTAGCACGCCTGCTACAGTATTTACGGGTCGTAGTGGATTTACTTTCACCTCTGCTTCAGCATTTTCTGTTAACCTGCACGGCACTCGCCAACCGTCGTGAACAGCTTTCCAAGGCGAATTCGGCTATGCTTAATGCCGCTATCAATGCCGCCTCGATTCTTGTGTTGTTCCGTACCTACCACAAGGTGGCGGGCCATGATCGATGCCACTGTGTGGAGCGACTTGTTGCGTCTACCTACGATGCCCTCACGAGTCACATTGCGCAGAAGGTGCAGGGACTTCCCGCCGTGTTGCTCTCCGACACACGACGATCCTTCACCAGAACGCTGCATGCACTCGTGCCTCCACAGGCGGCGGAAGAAGATTTGGAGATTGGGAAAGTGTTGCGCTGTCTAAGTGAACCGGTGCCAGACAGCAAAGATTTTTCGGATGGATTTCTGGGGGCTCGTCCCCGCTACTTTGAATTACTTCTGCTGGAGTTGATACGTCAGGGGTTTCACATTGATGTGCTTTTGGAGAAGAAATTCATTACTCTTCTGGAGGCGGAGGAGCTTGGGGTCTCGGAGCGGGTTCTCACGCAAGCCATCGCCGGTATTGTGGACAAGGCCACCGGGGAAGCCGCGATGACGAGAAGTGAGGGAGGCAACGGCTGCAGTACGGAACTCTGCACTGCCGCAGAGCCAACACCTGATTCTTCAGATCCGTTGGTAAACATTGTCTTGGGAGTCATGCCCCACTTTAACGTGGAGGGCGTCAAGGCTGCCTTGCGGTATTACAACGAAGACGTGGAACAGTTTATTCTGGATGCATCTATGGATAACATCGCCCCGCACCTTCTTGCGCAGCTCACCGAAGCCTCGCCCTCCAATGCCGTGGGAGTAGCAGCTCGAGCGGAAACGGGGAGCTCCGAAATTAATGCAACCGCCGCTGGAGGCTTCACTTCCACAACCGCGAATGCGCTGACGCAGGAAGACTACGACAGGGACTTCGATGCGGTGGATTTGAATTTGTTTATTGGTTCTGATTTATATGAGACCATCAACGCTGACGGCGGGATCGTGTCGGCTGAGGAGCCCTCGTGCGATCTTGTTTACACCACGTACCACCCCGACGACCACCGTGGGGCTGCGGAGATGTTTGAAGTGGACGATGCAATGCGGGATAAGATCCGCATGCTGACCGAGCTGATGTACGACGATGAAGTTGACGACACCCAGGAGGTCGCGGAGGTTTGCACGTATGAGGCTCGCCAGGGCGCGAACGACTCGGACTCGTCGGCCTCAAGCAGCAGCGGTGGTATGAACCACGGCCCCAAGAGAAGCCTGCTGGAGGAGGGAGGAGTGGCCACCAGTACACCATTTCGCCCTAGGACGCAATACGACGAAAAGCGATTTCATGAGACGCGTTCTAGACAACGGGAAAAGACCGTGCGAGCGGCGAAGGAGACGCGGGAGGCAGCACCAGCGTACACCCAAAAGAAGAAGACCACACGCAAAAAGACGCAGGATAAGCGGGCCTTAACGCGTGAGGTGAAGAGGGGCAAAACCAACTGGTGATGCGGTTGTGGCGTCATGGATGCTATGGTTAGGAGCTCTTCTGGTTGTTATTTTTGTTGTGGCTGTGGCTGTGGTGGTGGTGGTGCTTGTTTCCTTCTCGTTACCCCTTCTCTCTGGGGTGTGGTTGCCTTGGGTGTTGGCGTTATCCCCGTTTCCTGCTCCCCGTTTCCCCCACTACTGGGGGGGCGTTGGAGTTTGACTGCTTTCTTGGATGCGTGCTCGGCTCCTTGTGGCGTGTGTTTCCTTTGACTGTTTCCGCCGCTTTGCATTTCTCTGCTTGTCGGCCATGCAATGTGCAAGTAAAAGCATGTGGCATCGTGTGCGGGTCCACGTGTTAGGCTCAACGGCGGCGCGGGCGGAGGCGGCACAACTGACATCGAGCGTAGCCTTGATGGAGCAGAAGGCGGGGCTTCGGAATCTGCACCAATACCCTACGGCCCGGCACAAAAGCTTGGTAAAAGACCGCATCCGATTTGCGAGGAACTGGTGGTTGACGGGCGGAAACAACTACGAATTGGTGCACGAGCAGGGCCACGAGCGGGAGGCCACGGAGTGCTTCACAGAGTACGCCCAGGATGCAAGCAACGACGTCTACCTCTTTTCAACTAACAGGTTGAGTGATCTGCCGCCACGGGATCGACTTAACGCTATTGTTGGTTTGATGACCGCCCGTTGGAAGGTTAAGGATAACAACCGCGGATTTGACAAGGCAAAGCTGCTTTTGCAGGCCCTGGAGTGCTTTAGCGAAATGCGTCTCTCTGGGCAAATTAAGGAATTCGAGGAACTGCCAGAGCCCGATCAGGATACTTTTTTGCAGTACGTTGAGGGTTGTTCCCGGTTTGCGCAGGCGTGTTCGCATTCGCACCCCAATGCTGTTGCGATTTTGTTGCGCGTGGCTCAAATTTGCGAGGAAATGCGGTGTGGTGGGAAGCGTGATGAGATGATTCATGTGGTGGAAGTGGCGGCGGACCGCATGGACCGTGCGTATGCCTTTACGCGCCCCCGTGACAATTTGAAGCCAACGCCGCCGTCACTGATGGAGAATGAGGCGCATGTGCGGAGGAAAAATTTTGAAGAGCTAAAGAGGCGATATAGTGACAAGGCGCCCCATGCGCTTGAGAAAAGGCAACCGACAGAGTACGTCCGCATTCACCGCAACAAGCGACTCAACCTGCGCCCCATGGAGAAGGGTAGAAGGGAGATGGAGGTGTTGAAACTCCCCGCGCGACCCGAGTTCGATGCCTGGACGGCGCTTCCAACTCGGTAGCAACGGAATTGTTTTTGTTTTACTCTTGTTGCAGTTGCTGTTGCTGTTGTTTTGTTTTCATTCTCTACTACTCCTCCTTTTTCCACATTTTTTGGTGTTGTTTTTCTTGTTGCTGTTCTTTTCTTTTCTCGTGTGCGTATGTGTATGTGTATCTGCTTTTTCTTTTTCTCTTGTACTCTATTTCCAATTTTTCGCTTGTCTCACACCTCACTTTGTTTGTTTGTTCGATTGTTTGTTTTTCTGCGCAGAGCCCGGCTTGGCCTCCGTGAGTTGTGTGTGTGTGTGTGTGTGTTTCTCGGAGGGAGAGGGTGGGGGTGGGAATTGTAGCGACGAGGAGGTCGTGCGCCGTCTCCCGCACCGCCGATGTCGCACTATAACACCGGCATTGAGAACATTCCGTCGCTGTTCGACTTGGCGAGCGCCCTGACGGGGTTCATTGCGGATTTTGCGCAGGTCGTTTTGGGCTCCACCCAGACCTCCTTCAAGGCGGCCGCGTTGGAAGACGACGACCTCGGCAAGTATGATCCGGCCGCACGCAGTTGGGAGGGGACGGGCGGGCTGCACTACCGCGTGCCGCTCTACCCCATCCCGAGTGAGCGGCACACGCGCGACAAAACGAGAAACATCCGCGTCCTCATGGATAACTGTCGTCATCTCTGCGTCGAGGATGAGCTGCCTAGCACCAAGGAGGAGATGCAGTTTTGGACGGCCTACCGCTTCATGAAGTACCAGATGTACCTGGCTCCCACCTGTATCATAATGCCACCTCTTTACATTTTTTTGGCGCATGTTTCACGAGCGCATTCCTCGCCCAATGCGCGGTCGGACGATTCCAATTGCGCTTTCGCTTGCCTTGGCGGAGCAGTGGGCCGAGGCAACGTACCCGGGGCATCAGCTCTTGTCCACGGCGTTGAAAGCGAAGACCCCGATGGGAGATGCCGCCCGCGCGGAGTGGTTGCGCCTGCAACCGATTGACATGCCCTTCTACGTCTACACTGCATATCAGTTCCAGCACTTCTTTGGAAATACGCCAGCGGCGCTTCAGTTTGGCGGGGACGCGGCTTCGCTCTGCAGTTAGGAGAAAACTAAAAAAAAAAAGACGGGGAGCCGTCTTCTTGGTTGCTTGGTTGCACCTCTGTGCGAGCCTCTCTTTTACTACCTCCCGGGCCTCCTCCTTATTTGTTCTTTGGAGAGGGAGGAGCGGGGGAAGTTGCCGTAGTAAATTCCATCTTGTCCCCCTCATCGCCCTCTCTTCAGTCTGACGCTGATTGGGATTTGTGGCCGTATTTTCTTCCCCAGCCGCGTCGGCTGCAGTGCGCTTTTTTTTTGTTCGTTGTTTTTCCTCCCTTTTTCGCAGGTCGCTCACGTTCTCTGTGCTTGGTGTGCAGTAAATGACGTGATGGGCAATGCGGTGCCTCTGTTCCGCATCATCCGCCGAGGGAATAGGAGTGGCGACCATGACGGCCACTCAGGATTGTTGGCGCGAGAGCCGCGGGGCGCATTGGGGTGGGCTAGAGTTTTTCTAGTGATGTTGTCGGGTACTCTTCTCCTCTGCCTTGTGGCGTTTTGCTCTTACCGCGATGGCCCCTCCGGACCCATCATCCGAATGCTGCCCTCAGAGCACCCTCCACAAGCCGGTCTCACTGAGCTGGCGAACGGCACGCGTTTCTGGCTCCGTGGCTCGTGGGGCCGCATCGTGAGCGTCACCGACGGTTGCAGGGCACATCCCCGCTTCGAGAGTTTTGCGTTGGCCTGCAAAAGCGCCTCGGGCAAACTGACTTCGCTGGTGGTGATGCTGGAGTTGATGCCGCTCTTGGTAATACACGGGGTGCACTGCAAAGAGTGTCACTTGCCGTTTTCTGGGCAGGTGGAGGTTGAGAAAACTCCCGCTGCAGATCTCAAACAGACGGAGGCGCTCTCGCCTCGCGTGGTGCAAAATGCCAAGGTAACGCTTCCACCCCTACCACAGTCGTGCCGGCGGTTTAGACGCGATGAAAAAGATGAATGGGGTTTTGGTATACAAGGACTGCTGCCGTCCGACTGCATGGTTCGCTTCGACCTTTTGGTTTCCCTTTCGAGCCACGCGACGGAGGTCGCAAAGGCCGTGCCGCCGATATGTTTTGCAGCTATTGGAGACTGGGGAGGTGCCACACCGAACCAGGGCTTCGTCATCAAACATCTTCAGCGGTTGATGCGGCGGCATTGGGTTAAATTTTTGGTTTCCACCGGCGATAATTTTTATCCGTCCGGGGTTAGCTCTGTTCGAGACCAGGCTTGGTCCACGACGTTTGAGAAGCCGTTTTCAGATGTGGCGTTTCAGGCAGTGCCGTTTCTCATCTCTGTCGGAAACCATGATTTGCGGGGGAAGCTCTCCGCACAGATAGGCTACGGGAAGAGAAGTGCCCGCTGGTACTTTCCGGCGTCGCACTACGGCGCCAGCATTCCCCTCGTCCAGGCCTGTTCCGATGTCACGGCAGGTGGTGCGACGGCAGTGTTGGTAAACGATACGACCGAGTCATGTGCCGCGGATTTGTTGGATATGTATGTGCTGAATAGTTACGCAGACGGCTCTTGGCAGCAGCAGGTGGCTGACGGCACCGATTTTTTTTCGCGTCGTCTGCGCGGGAGAAATCATCGCTGGAGGCTGGTGGTGAACCATGAAACGGTGTTTTCAGGTAGTATGCATGGGATGCATTTGGCCCGGAACCGTCCCTTCCGCAGGCGTGCACTGCCTTTTCTTGCTAAGCATGAAATACACATGTATCTTAACGGGGATGATCATCTGTTGGAGGTACACCGCTATGAAGAGACGGATTTTATCACCTCAGGCGCCGGCGGTGGTGCGCTGCTCTACGCGAGCTTCGCCAGATTGCCTACAACGTTGTGGCGACCGGAGAAAATCCCTGGCACGGACGGAAATGGTGAGAAATTTGTGCTTGGGTTCACGTTGCACTGCACTGTACCCTTTTCAGATGTTCTCTTGACCACGTTGTACAACGTCAATGAAACGCACGCGGAGATTCTGTACAACCACACGACCTGTTATGGCCGAAGTTGTTTCATTAACTAACAATTGTTTTCCCTTTTGAAGCGTAGTCTATTATGGATGGTACGCTCTAATGCCTCTGCCCCTGTGACTACATCTTAATGTAATTTGTTTTTGTTTTTGTTGCCTCTCTCTCTCTCTCTGTGTGTGTGTGTGTGCTGTACCTCTTGTGGTTCTGTATTTGTGTCCAAATGGGCCTACACAATGGAACGGGAATTGTGATGTTTTGTTGGCTCCTTAATGTGTTGTGCGTGGGTGCTGCATCGACTGTGTCCAAAATGTTTATTTATTCTTCCTTGCCTCTCTTTGCTCTCTCAGTTTGTGTGTATGTCTCTGAAGAGCTGTCGTGCCGACTCCTTTCTGCGTCCCCACGACTTGTGTGTGCGTATATATATATCTTTCTTTTATTTCCGTTTTTATTCTTCTGCGCATGTATGTCTGTATGTGTCTTTTTATGTTCTATTGTTATTCCTCTTCCTCTCAGTGTAGGCAAAGAGGCGGGTGAGAGGCGAGGCAGCGGTCGGTGCGACGCGGAGATTTCTTGCTGGGGTCCCCTCGTTGGATTTTCTCCAAGCGGTAATATGGGGAAGGCGGAGGAGATCACGACGCGGCAACCGACAGTCGTGCATCTTCCAGTGGAGGAGGCACGTGGGGCCATCGTTCGTATGATTCGGCGCCACAATGCGGTGGTTATTGTGGGTGAAACGGGGTCTGGCAAGACGACGCGGATTCCCCAGTACGTGTGGGACGACCTGGTCGCGCAGGCGCCGCCAGGGCAGCAGGGCATCGTGGGCTGCACGCAGCCGCGCCGTGTGGCGGCGGTTAGTATCGCTCGCCACGTGGCAGAACAGCGCGGGGGACGCGTGGGGGGCGAGGTGGCGTATGCTGTGCGCTTTGACGACACCTGCAGCAGCCAAACCCGCATCAAGTACATGACGGATGGCATTCTCCTTCGTGAGATTCAGGCGGACCCGGAGCTTTCACGCTATCGCTGCTTGCTGCTTGACGAGGCCCACGAGCGCACGCTTCACGGCGATGTGCTTTTTGGCCTTTTAAAAGACATTGTTCGGAGGCGGAAAAAAGTCCTGAATATTGTTGTCATGTCAGCCACGCTGAACGCAGAGCACTTTTCGAAGTTTTGGTGGAATGCCCCTATCGGTGTCGTCCACGGCCGGTCGTACCCTGTCACGATCTTCCACACGGTGGAGCCCCAGGCAGACTACGTGGAGGCCGCCGTGAGCACGCTTCTGCAGATTCACGAAAAGGAGGAAACGGGGGATGTCTTGTGTTTTCTAACTGGGCAGGAAGAAATTGAGGATGCCAAGCGCATCTTGGAACGACGAATGAAGCTGATGCCGAGCACCCTTCAAGACCTCACGGTGCTAACGCTTTATTCTGCCATGCCCTACGAACAGCAACTCCGCGTCTTTGAACCCTCGTTGCCGTGCAAGCGAAGGGTCATTCTGGCAACAAACATTGCAGAGACGTCTATTACCGTGGATGGTATTAAGTACGTGGTGGACAGTGGGGTGGTGAAGGCAAAGTACTTCAGCAGCAAAACCGGGATGGAGTTGCTGTCCGAAGTTGACGTTAGTAGGGCCCAAGCGACGCAGCGTACAGGGCGAGCGGGACGTATGACAGCAGGGAAGTGCTTCCGTCTCTACACCGCGCAGGCGTTTGAGTCTTTGGCAGAAAATACGGTGCCGGAAATTCAACGGAGCTCACTTGTCAGTGTCGTACTGCAAATGAAGAGCCTCCGCATCGACCGCATCATGGACTTTGAATTTATGGATGCCCCTGACCCCAAATCTGTGGCGAAAGCTGAAGAGACGTTGATGCTGCTTGGTGCGTTGGATCGCCACGGTCGCATCACACGCCTCGGACAACGCCTGATAGATTTTCCCATTGAGCCCATGGCCGCCATAGTGCTCTTGGCGGGGAAAGCCATGGGTGTTGAACGCGACGTCACCGTCGCCGTTGCCATGACATGTACTGAGAATCTTTTTGTTACATCTCGTGAGGCGAAGGACGGAGCTGACCGCTGCAAGGCTGCCTTTGCCAAGTCCGCAGGCGATCATGCGACCTTGCTTAGCATCTATTACGCCTACAAGCGTGTCCCGAAGGAGCAGCGCAGGATGTGGTGTGAGTCGAACGCGCTCAACCCGAGTCAGATGCTCAAGGCGGAGGATGTCATGACACAACTTGAGGCGATCCTGAACGAGCACAGTGATGAGGCGTTGTTGTCAACCTTGCTGCGGAGCCTCCCACATGCGGGGGACAAGGACGCCACTTTCCAGCGCAAGCGCCGCCGTGACGGTGCAACTGCTGTAGCAAAGGAAGATGGAGCATGCGAACTGCCGAACGGACACACGTCGAGTACGGCGAAGTTGCGCGATTTTGAACTGCTTCGACGAGCGCTTTGCTACGGACTTTCACTCAATGCCGCTTTCTTTAACGCCGAGATCGGCAACTATCAGACGGTGGTGGGCCAGCAAGTGGTGCACCTTCACCCGTCCTCGGTTCTCTTTGCGCAGCGCAGAAAGCCGGCCCTGGTGGTTTTTAACAGCGTGGTGCGCACGACGAGGCAGTACATGAAAGATGTTTCTGTGGTGCAGGAGGACTGGCTTCGCGACGCAGCCTCTTTTTTGAGGCCTGTACATTGAGGGAGAGGCGGAACACCCAAATCCGAGTAAAAAAATGAACCAGCGGGGGAAAAAAAACAATGGAGGAAAAAAAAGAAGAAACGGTTACGGAACGTAATGCCCCTTCGTGTAAAAGTTTGGAATGAATTGTCTTACCTCATGTGTTGGCCTCCAGCTAATGCCATGTTTGTGACGGAGGAAATTTATCTCACACGACCGCACAGTGATTTATGTCCTTTTGTTTTCTGTTTGTTTCTTGTTTTACGTGTGTGTGTTTCACGCCTGCTTGCCTGCTTGTTGTTTCTTTTCGTCGGAGTTGGTTGTGCCACGCCAAGCGCGGTAGTTGTAAATCCCCTTTTACTACACACACACACACACACACACACACAATTGTATCGTTTTACTCTGGCCTAAAATACGCCCGGCAGGTGGTTGAGGAAAAGGGTTGGATGGGGATTTGGGCCTCCCGCGCGTGTGGCACGACTGCCGTGTCCTCCGCGCCTCCCCACGGCCGCGACACGGATGCGCTGCTAAAAGACTTTGACACCACAGCCCCAACGGTGGCTGTTATTGGTGCCGGGATGGCCGGGGTTCACGCTGCGTACGAGCTCGCCCAGCTTGGCTTCCGGGTCACCGTCTTTGAGCAGCGCCGCGCAGTTGGGCTGGGCGAAACGCAGTACGCCTTTCCGTTTGTGGGAGTCGGTCTCCTGCAGCCGTACATTCACGCGCTACGCATGGGGCGGGAATTGTTGCACGGAACGTTGAAAGTGGCGTGCCCGGATATCATTTCCGCAGAGGGTTCATGGAATTCCTTCTTTTCTGCCGCCATTCACCGCTGGTTGTGGGCGCGGCGCTGGAATACGCTCACGGATGCCCAGGTGATGCAGTACACAAACAACTTGTCAAGGCTGAGCGTCGACGTTGTGGAAGATCTCGCTCGTAGGCACAGGAGTCTGTCACCGTACATTTTGAGTCGCAGTGTGTCGGTGGGCACGTTTGACCCCACTGCGGGCGGCGCTGGCGGAGTAGACATTGCCGCGACGGCGCATTCGAGACCGTTGCTGATTGACCCTGTCGGCTGGACGCGTGAGTTGGCGCGGATTGCGCAAAGGCAGTACGGCGTGGAGTTTCTCCTCGGCGAGAGGCTGGTCGACAGCACCACGTATCTCCGCTACAGTGCTGAGATGGTGTCGACGTTGCGTTTTGCCCGCGAGACGGATGGCCACACGGAATTCAACAACCGCCGTTTTGACGTTGTTGTGCTCACTGCCGGGACGCACACGGGACCGCTGACGTGGGGTTCCTCGCAGCTCCCCATTATCGGTTTAAGCGGCTGCTCCGTCGCGCTCAAGGCGAATTCTAGCGCCGTGGCGTCTTCGCCGCTGGCAGGCGCGCTGGACAGGGTTGCGCCAGGCCTGGTTTCGCTGTCGCCAGGCAGTCATCTTGTGGCGTACAAGCTCCCCGCCCGAGATGACGCCGAGAGCAATGCAGAGGATAGCATCATCCTGCAGGGCTTGATGTCGTTTGACTCCACCGTCAAGTCCGAGGCCAACGTTGTGGGGATGCTGAAGTGCCTAGAAAAGTACCTTCGTGTGAAGTGTAGTCTTCACCTCCCACTTTTGCAAGAGTATCAGCAACAACGACCGCGGGTGGATGAGGTGGCGGAAGCGGCATCCGCGCCAATCCCCCACATGAGAGCCGCGAGGTACATCCGCTCGTTTACTCCAGACGGTGTGCCGTTGATAACGAATAACGGGGCGGCGTTTAACTCCTTTGTTTGCGCAGGTTTTGGCGACCATGTCGCAGACATGGCGCCTGGTTCGGCGAGAATACTAGCGAAACTCATTGAGGCACAGGCCTCTGTCATGTTGCACTCTGACGAGGAGGAACTGCAACGCGGCGGCAAACGCATCGATCCTGTGATGACGGAGCGGCGTCTTGTTCAACTCCACCAGGAGTTGCAGATGCTATGGAACGGGTGGTTGGCCACCGCAGCTCCTCCACCTGGGCAAGAAGTGAAGACGTTTGGGCAGAATCCTTTTTCGGTGTCCCGCTTTGCTGGGGTCGTGAGGGACAAGGCCCCTGAAGTGACGCACACCTCGTTTCTGTGCCGGTTGTCAACTGCGGAGACGGCCTTGGTGCGTGCGTCCGAGCCATGGGGCCACTACCTGAATAAGCAGGCCATCAAGCTGGCGCGCCAGGACAACATGCCGGATTGGCTACGAACGATCGTGTACTACTACTTCAATGCGGAGGAGGATGACGAGGAGCTGCGGCGATCGAGGCAACAGTACGCTGAGGGCATCCGACGCATCCGTGAGGAGTTTGAGGGCAATACCCGCGCTGCGTCGTCATCCTTGCCGTGCGACGGAACAGCACGGTGAAGCGGAAGAATGGCACTCGTGGGCTGGGGTGGAGCCAACGCCGCGTGTACAGGAATGTTTCCTTCTCGCTAGAGGAGGAGGGTTGGAGCCGGCGGGGCAATGATGCGTGGCACTTCCTTCTGTTGAATTGGTGTGTACATCAACCCGTTTTTATTTTTTGTTCCTTTGTTTCTCTTGGACCTTTCCGCTCTGCACGCCGTTGTCGTTGTCTTCCCTCGCTTTGCGTGGCATTTCAGTTTGCCTCTCCTCACAGACCGCGCACACTTACCCTTGGTTGCTCCCTCCTTTTGCGTTTGCTGCACCGTCGTGTGAAAGGACGAGGTCGTCGTGACAGGTGGAACCATTTCGCTATCCATTCAGGACGGCGGCGGACCACATTCGCCGAGAGAGATCGTTAGAGAGGGAGAGAGGCGACAACAAAGAAGAATAAACACATACACACACACGTACGCAAGCACTGCATACACTCCAAAGAAAAACCAAGGAAAGAACGGATAAGCAAGGCAAATCCAATGCGCACATTCGTAGTTTCCCTTTTCATACTGGTGACACTGTTACTTTCCAGTGCAATTGATGCAAGGAAGGAAAAACCGCTGCATGACGCCTTTCCGAAGGAAGTGATTGATGGCATCAGATGTGGTGTTTGTAACTTTGCGGTGAAGCAGGCATATGGGAATGTGCTGGGGCTGTTTAACGCCAGCATTCAAACACGCGTGCGGATGAACGAGGAGGACGTGTTGACGGTGCTGGAGGATATCTGCAACCCCTTCACGGAGGTCGGCCAGTGGATACGTCGAATTACCATCACTCACAGGCGCGATACAGACCATCTTTTGGGTGTGGAGGAGTTGCCAGTTTATACCAAGTGCAAGCGCACGTGCAGCACCGTGGTGGAGGCCTGTGAAGCCGTTATGGATCACGAAAGCATGGACACTCTTTCGCCACGACTGTTACACCTCACTGAATACGCAGATGCAGGGACCTTTGCGCAGGCCCTATGCGGACCTTCACCGATTTGTACGAAGCGGCGGCGCCTACTCGCAGACAGGTATGATGAGCTCGTCACTATGATGGATGCGGACCCTATGGAGGAGATTGACCCAAAAGAGATGGAGGTTGAACGGATGATGGATCACATGGAGCGGAAGGAGAACCGGCGGCAGACCATTTTTTCTCGTGAGGAGATTACGAAGATGCAGGAGGCTTTTCTGCGGGGTGACAAGGAGGCGGTGGCAAAGGTCGACCCCTCCATTATGGATCTTTCCGAGGATGAATTCGCCGCCGTGCAGGCGATGATGCGGGGAAGGAAGGACGGCAAGCCCCAGGCTGGGGAGACTGACGCGGACGGCGAGGCGAAGGTGAGAAGGACACAGCGGCGGAAGCGCCGTGAAAGTGGCGGCGGTGAGGACGATTGGGAGGACGTGGGGACGGGGGAATCCGACCTCTAAACGCTTGGCAACGTGCCGGATGTGGAACGCCAAGCCACTCCCAAGAAGTAGAAGAAAAGAAAAGAAGGGGTGAAACTTGTTTTCTTGTTCGTCATTGTTCTTTTTTTGTTGGCTGGGGGAGGGGGAAGGCAGCGTGCTCGTACAGTTCCTTTCTTTCTTTTTTCTTCTCTAGTACGTCGCTATTATTATTATTAATATGGTCTTGCTTCTCCCTTGTATTGGTTGTGTGCGCTTGCTTCATCTTGTTGGGTTGGTCTCTTTTCATGCATTCTGTCCTGCTCACTTTCGTTGAAGCCTCTGTCTGCGTTCGCGTTGCTCGCAAAACGTGTTGTCGGTTCCTCCTCGCTTATTGCTCCCTTTGCAGCTGCTGCTTATCCTCTTACACCCGTCGACTCGCTGGTGTCGGGTGCGGGAGTGCAAAAAGGCTCGCCGTGAGGAAGGAGGCGAGGAGCGGTGCAGGACGTGTGTGGGGCCGCCGGCGTTAGCAGCATGTCTCTGCTTACCGGCTGGATAGACGATGCCAGGCGGGTGTATACCGCCTACGGAGCAGACCTCATCCGAACGGGATGTTTTCTTCTTCGCACCACACCTTCAGTGGCGTACAGGGCCGCTGTCTTGTTTCAGCGCTTCCAGGCGGTCGCCGAGGGGGTTCGGCGTAAGCGCGGAGACTACCAAGAGGAACACGGTTTTACAGACGGGGGCAGAAGTAACGACCAGGCGTCTGGTACACGAAAAGCGTCCTACACGGTGCCAGTACACGTTGGGACAGAACGCCCTTCTGGGGTTCTTGCGTTAGGGGATCCGTATGCTCCGTTAGATTACTGTTTATTCAAGCTGCGCGAGCACGACGATATCACGTATCTGACCGCGGCGTGTGTTCTCATTGCGGCAAAGATGGAGGATCACTCCATGCGCATTCGTCTCATTGTGGGCGTGTTCATGCGCCTAAACCAGCGCCGTCGGGGTGAGCCGGTCATTGAGCAACTTCAGCCTCCACCAGAGCGGTACGATGATTTTAAGCTATGTATGCTGGAGGCTGAGGAGGTTGTTTTGCAGGCGCTTGGATTTCAGACCTTTGTGGAGTGTCCTTTCAAGTATGCCATTCTTTTCCTTGGCATGATTGTTGAAGACGACAACGTGGGAGTTGCCACAGATGCTGGTTCAACGACGAGTCATCCTTTTTACTTCAATGGATCCTTTTCCAACGCGGCCGTGAAACGGTGGCTTGCAGACGCCGTGTGTTGGCTGAATGATATACCTCGTTGCGTAGACTTATACGCGGAGGAAGCCCACGTGCTCGCGGTGTGTTCCTCTTTTCCACGCGGCCTTCGAATGTCACTGGGCTCCCGGAGAATTGGCCCCTGGCTTTTGGCGTGGAGCGGGCAAAGTTAAACGCCGTGTTGCGTCTCCACCGGAAGCACCTTGAAGAGGCGGTGAACTCGGGAAGCAACAATGTGCGTCTCCTCCTCGAGACGCGGCAGACGAAGCCGTGCTACCCGAAAGCGACGACAGACGGCACGGCGGGCGGTGACACGGTTGTTAGTGTGCCCGCGGCGGAGAGCCAGCGCGAGGCCCCCACGCCTCAGCCGCCGGCGCAGCCGGCGGAGGTAGCGCCGCCGATCCCTCCTTCCGGCATAAAAATTCCGTCTGGCGTTCCGTCGCTGCCCGTGGCACCCGTCCTGGCTCCAAGTAACCGGCTGGGGTCTCTCCAACCTCCGCTTCACCTCAGCTTTGCTCCAGCGGCCAACCCAGGCGCGAGCGGCAAGGACGACAATGCCAGCGGCAATGACAGTGCCGACAGCATCAGTCACCACAACCCAATGCGCATGGATATGCCCGGCAAAACTCTGTCACCGGGAAGTGGCGTACCTCTCGTTGCTAGGCGAACCGTTGAGGAGGAGTTTCACTTTGAGGATCTAAAGGACCTGCAGCGGAGGCGGCGACAGGAAGAGGAGGAAGGAAAACGGACAAAGCGGCGAAGGAGCAGTAGCCACCGCAGACGTCATCATTCCGGGGACAGGCGCCGACATCGCTCGGGTAGCCGCCGAAGGGAGGAGAGCCGTGGAGGGCAAAAACGGCGGCGCTCCCCAGTAGGGCACAGGAGCCATCGTGGTGACCCGCATTACAACAACTCCAACGCTGCTTCGCAGCGCTCAAGAAGTGACCGCAGGGATGAGAGACAGCGAAATGACAATCGACAACGCCACGAAGAACGACAACGCCACGAAGAACGACAACGCCACGACGAACGACAACGCCACGACGAACGACAACGCCACGAGGAACGACAACGCCAGGGGGGACGTCAGCGTAACACTGGCAAGCAGCAGCGCCGCCAAAGATGATGGCTTTTGTTTTTCTGAGTGCAGGTGTGTCTCTGTCTGTGCGCGAAAGCAGGAGTGAATGGGTGGAGAAAGCTTTAAGGGACAAAGTGCCCAAAATAGGGTTGGACAGCATGATGCGGTGCTTTGCATCGTGTATGGTTGCACTGTTATCTACTTATTTTGCACAAATTTATAGAAATCACCACCTCGTTCTTCCCCCTCCCCTCCCTTCTCTCAAACACATTAGTGCAGTGCGGCTAGGTGAGGTTGGGTGTGA
>NW_021704247.1:17040-33021 GCF_003719485.1 Trypanosoma conorhini | reverse complement strand
TGTTGCTGATTTGCTTATTTCCGGTATCTGTTGTTGTTGTTGTTGTTGTTGTTGTGGCTTGGTTATTGCACAGAAACATCTAGAAGAAGCCAATGTCCCAGGAAGAAAGTCCGCAACAATCAACGGGTCCCGGCATTCCGAGCAAAGGTGCCGCTGTGGACGATGGCACCATGGAGGACCTTATTGATAAGCTGAGAATTTTGCGTTACGAGACGGAGTTTTGTCCGCGTGTAAAGCCTCCATTCAAGCCTTTGAGTAAGTATTATTTTTCCGGACCATCTTCGATTGATAATCCAAATGCTCAGTTTCACTACTTTACGTCACTGTGCTCTTGGCTTATGGGTTTAGCTGGACATGAATTTGAGCCACCCGGTCAGTTTGATGATCCAAACGCAACTTCAACCAATATATTGGGGGAATTGCGTGCCATGGACATCTCAGCCCCAAATCTTGCTCCAAATCGAATTCGTCAAGGAAGTGGAGAGGCGGTTTTGACTATTTTATCGGCTCTTGCAGATCATGCTCTCCTTAAGAGGGGTTTTTCGCCTCGTGCTGTTGATTATACACATGTAGAAAAGTATGATGAGCTGGATGGGGTAACTGATGCTGACGATGAGAATGGTGTTGGGGAAGAGGTAGAAGACAATGTGATGATAGAAAGTGATGATGAAGACGAAGTCTATGTTCGTGCCACTGGAGAAAGGTCATCTAAAGAAGATACAGGAGTTCCTGTAGAATCCGAGATTAATGCTGAAGAATGGAACTTGGAAGTGGAACGTGTAGGCCCTCTTTTACAGGTAAGGTCAGACGCTATTCAAGACTGGCGTTCTCGAATTGAAAATGCCACTGTTTTACTCAAGGCTGTCGAAAAAATGTATCCGGAGGTGAGACAGATGCTTCAACATGTAGCAGATGATTTGGAAAAGTCAAAGGATCGCATTCAGAAGCGGGAGCAAACACTTGCCCAGCAATTTTCTGAACAAGTTGAAGATTATAGGGTAAAATTGCGTGAGCTTAACACTTCACAAGATTCTGCAAATATGGCAAGTCAAAGTGTTCAACAACTGTCATCCGAGTTGAATCAGTTGAGCGGGTTGTTAGAGCAGGTAAAAAGGGATATTGAGGATCGCGAAACAAAAATTTCTGATACAACGCCATTGATGCAGGTGAAGGAGGCGGTGACAAAGGTGAGGGCTGAAATTAAGCAAATGTCACTGCGAATTGGTGTGCTGCAGCACACGGTACTTCACTATGTGATGAAACAAACCAAGGCCAAATGGGAACGATCGGAGAATGGTATCGGCCTGGATGACTGGGAATAAGTAGAGTGTATGTAATAAATTCAAGTGGGATATTATTCCTTTACGGAGAATCTTGCGTTGTATTCTTTGCAACTTTGCTGCTGACGTAATGAAGGGCAACAAAGGGTAGAGTAAAAAGGGGAAAGCGGATGGAGAATCGATAGTTATTGGAGTAGCCACCAATAAAAAGGGAAAAGAAAAAGGCTACATTGTGGTGTTTTTCCCACCGTTGTATTTTGGATTTTTTTTTCCGCTCTTGCTGTTTATTGTTTATGTATTTATTTTAGGCTTAAAAAGTGAATTTGTTAACGCATTTTTTTCTTTTCCTTCTTGTTTTCTTCTTGGAACCTATCGCCTTATTGAACGTGATGGCTCCTTTATTATTATTATTATTTGCTACACACACAAGTACACACACACATACAGTTATATATATATATATCTACACAAAATAAAAGAATTAAAGAGAGAGAGGGAAAGAGAGCGAGAGAGGAAAGGTTATTCTACTTGTAGATTTTCTTAGGGGCTGAATGTCTTAGATGTCCGTAGAAGCTCGTCTTTATCATGCAGAACAACAGATCCAGCATATAAGTCAACAATTAGGGCTTCTCAAGCAGCTCATTACAACAGAGGTAAGTGACCTCAGGAAAACTATGGAACAACAAGTAGCAGAGGTGAAACAAGTGGTGATGTATCAAGATCGACTCTACCAAGAGAGAATGTTGAAATTCGAAGAACGCATTCAGCAGCTATCAGAATTTTGTTTGTATTTGGCTCGTGCAAGTGGTCATGCCTCTCCTTCAGTGGCGCTGGATCCGTCTGAAATGATAGCCGTTCCCCTTGAAGTCCAAACCCTAGAGAAGGCTGCCGTCTCGCTCAATAAAATGACAATGCCATCTGACGGTGGTGATACTGACTATGAAAACCAGGCTGAAAACACGAAAGATGTGGATGCAGTATTAGAAACATACAAGGATCGTATCAATACAATCTATGACTTTTACACAACCTCATCGATTGAGGCGTTCCACCCTACGATGACTATGACTCACTTTTCGCGTATGCTAAAAGATTGCCAACTTTGCGGGATTTCTCAGGGAACTTCTGCCGAGTTACTCTGGATGGCGGTGATGCGCTCACTGAACAGAAAACAACACAAGCAGCTGGAGAACGTCCAGGTTCAAAACCGAGGTATAACATTGGGAAAGTACGTACCTACATCACAACAGAAGAAGCTTTTTGCCTTTCAGCGCCTCGAGACAATTCCAAAGGAATTGTTTGGTGAGGCTATTTATCTTCTTGCAATGGAGAAGCGTCGGTTACGACGACTTTCGGATGGCACAATACTTAGTGCTACAGTAAGTCCTTTAGATGAAAAGCCGAAAGATGTGTTTATTGCCTTTTTGTTGTATCACATATTTCCATATGTTGATGCGGCTATGGAGGGAAAGCAAGGATCACAAGGCTTGCTTTCGCATATTGGCTTTAGTGGAAATGGTGAAGACACTGATGCGTCGCTTTCTATGGAAACCACTTTGATTGACTCATACAAAACGGACGCTGTAGCGTCTATCGTAAAAGAATTTATTGGACGCATCAAAGAAAGTTATACCACAGCCATTAGGGCCGCACAAGGATACCACGCCACTGTGATGAACTTGGATGGGTTTGTCGAGGTTGCCCGCCGACACGAATTGTTGCCACTTATTCGTAAGCCGGATTTGCGTCGCATTTTTCTTTACTGTTCTGCTATAGAAAAGCGAGAGCATGTAGAAACGGAGGACGGAGCTATTTCTGTGGGAACGTTTCTGCTAGCTTTAAATTACTTGGCGGACAGGATCTATGGTGATTCTCTCATGGGACAAAAATTTCCTACTCCCGAGGCGCGAATTAAAAAACTATTCTCCAAAATGTTTCTGCTCACTTAACAAGCTATTTTACCAAAAATTCCCGTTTATCGTCATTGAAAGAACTAGATTTTTTTTTGTGTGAGGCGCCTGGGTTGTGCCGAAATAGCAGGGGTTTGCGGTGGTAACGCGTGTATGATGCCAGTTATTTGTCTTGGATCAGCTGAATTTGTTACTCGTAATTCATCCTTACATCCCTATTATTTTCATTTTTCATTTTTATTTTATTTATTATTATTTTTTTGTTTATTATTATTATTTTTCTTTTGTGTGTGCGTGGTATGCGGCTTTCGGGAAAAGCTGCGCTTCGTGAGGGTAGAGGCGGAGTCACAGTAAGTCACAAGGGCAGCCGAAGGGAGGGAAGATCCATGCCCAAACCCAACAAAGGAACGAAAAAAGTCGACGGTGAGGTTGAGTGTATAACTGTGGGTGCAAAGCAGTTGTTGGTTTCTGCGCAAGATAGACTTCGACGGAAAAGGTATGCCAAATTCTTTGATGAGCTTCTTGTAGCGACCCAAGAGACCACCCGAGGCCCTCGGGCTCTGACGACCCTTGGAAAGAGTGAGGTTCCAGTGCTGGCAGTTGGATACATAGCCCGTGCGATGGGCCTCAACCTCTCCAATAAGGAGGTTTTATGCTTGCTGGAGATGGTGGAGGACACAGATGCGGCTTCCCGGGGAGTTGTGCTTGCAGAGGTACTGAAAGAAGTAATAGTTGAGGCTCTCATGACGGGTTTAATGGCTCCCCCAAAGGCGCCAGTGACAGCCACAGCTTCTTCGCGAAAGCCACCAGTTGCTGCGTCTCCCGCCTCAAGAATAGCGCCGATTTCTGTTGTTCGCGACAGTGAGGAGAAAATATACGAGGCATTTTCCGTGTTGGATTTGGCTAGGCGTGGGTACCTGGAAGCGGAGGAGCTGCGGCGTTTTCTGCGTAGTGGAGGCGAACCCTTTACAGAAGAGGAGGTAGATGAGTTTATATCCGCAGCCGCTGACCCGGAAAGTGGGCGTATATACTATGAGGAATTTGCTGACGTTCTTGCAACTGAGTAGCGTCATGTAAACACGGAGGGAGAGGAATGAAGTTCATGACTGTGAATAATTTTCTCCCGCAGCTTTTTTTTTTTTGTTGTGTGTGTGTGCAGCTCGTCAAATCACCTTCTCCAGGGAATAAGGAGAGAAAGGCGAAGTTCAATGTAGTAAGACCATGCAGCTGTTTCACTGCCCATTTTGTCTCCCTTTGGAGTTTGGCAAGCGAAACCTCAGACCTTTGGACTGGACTGTTACACATGCCATTCTTCTGCCTTTTTTTTTATTGTATCCTTCTCTGTAACTGTGTCTGTGCGTCTACCACCATCACGAATGAAGCTTTCCGTCAAGCGAACTTCTTAGCGGAGTCGGTTGTTTGTTTCTGAGCTGCATAGTGAGTCAAGGAGCAGGAAGAATTCAACAAAAGCTGAGGCAAAAACAAAAACAAAAACGAAGTGGCAACGCGAACGAAGTACGTGAGGCCGGGCAGAAAATCGGATTGGACGCCATGATGCGACGCGTGCTTCGTGCCAGGGTGTTGCATCTTCCCGGGACATCAAGGCGTGCTGCGGGCTCCTTCATGGCCGCGGGCGGCACTGGAGGGTCCCGCCGTCAGAATCGAGAGCGCACGCTGGCGACGAAGTCATCCGAATTTCATGTCGGCGATCGTGTGCCGAAGCGGGAGATGCCTCGGGCTCCATCGGGTGGTGACGCCCGAAGGAATTCCTCTGGGGCGCTGGAGCAGACAGGGGTGCTTTTCCCGGACGCCCAGGGGCATGAGTTGGACGAGGTGGAGGTTGCGGATGAACACGCACCTCCCAGCATAGAGAGTAGGCAGCAGCAGTACCAGCAGCAAGAGTATGACGACGACGATGAAGAGGAAGTGCATGCACCTCCAAATCTAAAGAGAAGGTATGATCCTTACGTTCGACCGAAGCGCGAACCCGTGGTGCTCACAAGCTGCTTTGCCAATCGCGTTGCGGCGGGGAGGAGCAATGGTGAAGAAGACGGCATGGAGGATGACGTGACCAGGATCTACAGCCATGATGAGGTAGAGGTGGAGAATAGGCGGAATGCCGAGACCCGTTCTGCCAGACGCGAGTCTGATGTTGTCGCAAATGCGTCCCATCGGAAGTCGGCAGTGGCGCTGACGAACGATGATGGGGATGACAACGTGGAGGATGACGTGGCAGACATCTACACGAGTTCCACACGCTCCAAAGACCCTCGCAACGTGGCTACTATGACCAGTGCACGTTTTCTCGGCAATGAAGAGTCTGACGGGCCCGTGACAGTGGAGGAACACGACGACAAAGAGGTGCAAGAAATAGAGTGTAGAATGGGGAATGAGGCTGGTGTGGAAGATGAGGAGGCGATTGAAGGCGTGGAAGGGAAAGATGAGTTCAAAAATGTGAGAAGTCATCCGTTTTTTGCAGATCTTCTTCGTCGAATGGAGAAGAATGCGACACGTCAACGCCAGCAAATCAAATCCGTTGGTCGCTACAACTTGGAGGCTGTCAATAGGTGTCTTCGACCTCTGCTTCAACTCACGGATTACCCTTTGACCATTCGCCAACTGCATCATCTGGCACCGTTCCTCTACTCGAACCTTGTGCGGCGTTCCCTCCCCGACTTGAAGGCGTGCCGCCGTCTTCACGTTTATCGCTCGGCCGAAACGGACGTCATTCTCGACTGGTCAGTGGAGGATTTTCTTCGACGACGCTACGAAAGCATTCACCTCTCGTGGGAGCCCGTAAAGATTGTCATGATGCGCTTCGGCTGGAACCAGGATGTGATGACGGATCGTGACTGTCTGTTGTACTTTGCAAAATTTCGAGACTACATCGAACTGGCGGAGTTGGAGCTGAGCGCGGGGGATGAGAAGCCAAGGGCTCTGCCAATTGACGACGCTGAGCGAACGGCGGAGCAGCGGCCCATCCCACTCTCTAAACTGCTCATACGCCGCAAGGCAACGGAGGACACGGAGCCGTCCGTGACGGAGGCGATTCGGCTCATGGGGGCCCCCGCCTTGTCGAAGCCCGCCAAGTCGAGAAGGGCCCACGTGTCTGAAAAGGACAGCGTGGAGGGCGCATTTGAGCGCATCCAGCGCGAGGCGTCAAGTGTAGACGGTGATGAGAAGGCAAGACTGCAACACGCCATTGACGCCGCTCCTTCCTTGCGTCAGGCCAGTCACCCCTCTGGCCGCTGCGTGAAGGAGTTTTCACTTGGGAAGGGAAAGAGTACGGTGATTGCTGGAGAACCGTCGGCTACCTCTGTGGGGCTTGAACGTCATCCCTTTGATGGAGGTCGCCGTGCGTACACTCCCGAGTCCTACGAGGCTCTTACCAATGCATACCACAAGAAGAAGGTGGAGGCGTCACAGATACGCCGTCGACTTTTGAACACAGATAGCATTGACCAAGCTAGTGAGTTGCAAGAGAAGCTTGCTGCGGCGCAGAAGGAACTCCCACGTTTACGAGAGCAGCTTGAAAAGATGGGGCAGCTGCGACGCGCGGGAAAGGTGGACGCTCCGGGGAGATTACAGACTTCTCTTTCCAACGCAGGGACCCATGCCGATGTGGAGGAGTCGTCGAATAACGTCGAGAGCCTGACCTCTGTAGACGACATGAGTTCAAAGGAGATGCAAAAAGGAGAAACTGCCTCCACGACATCGCCTCTTTTTACTCGACTGGGCCATGCGAAGCAGCACCAGCAAGAGCGGAATCCCGCAAAAAACTGTGATGCCGCCGAAGACAAGTCTGGGGAGGGGGAACCCTTAGGCCAAGCAGCGGGATGTACAGCTGAGAAGAATCCCTCCGCAGACCACGACACGGTTTCACCCTCAAGGGAGATTGAGGAACTGTCTTCGGCGGCGCTGATGTTACGTCGGGAGATTGAGTCCTTGCAAGAAAAACGTCGCCTGGAAGAGGAGTTGCTTCTAAAAAAGATGGAGGAGGCACTTGGCACGCTGCTCAAGATCGAAGATACGATGAAGAGTGTCTCGCAGCGTGAGGCAAAGGAAGCGGAACGAAAGAAGCTGGAGATGCAGAAAAGGGAAGAAGCAGAGAAGCAGATGCGGCGCGAGCAGGCGGAAGCACGTGCCCGAGCATTGGAGGAGGAGCTGCTGCGCAAGCATGAGGAGCGGGTAAAAGTCCTCGGTAAACAGCGCGAGGAGGCGCGTCAGGCGCAGCGCGAGGCCGAGCTCGCTCTGGAACGGCAAAAGCAGGCGGAGCAAGCTGCGGTTGAGGCGGAGGCAGAGCTGGAGCGGACGCTTGAGGAGGCCAAATCAAAGATATGGAAGAAAGGGGCGGAGGAGGAGCCGACGTGCGGTGGCGCACAGACGCCGCCGGCAAGGATGGCAGGACCACCAACCATCCATGAAAAGTCCTCGCCAGAGTGTGCACCAGCAAGCGCGGTGGTGCCGACCACCACCACCACCACCACCACCAGCAACAACACCAGCTGCAATGGTAATATCAACGCCTCCACTGAGCCAACATGCACGCCAGAGCAGTACGACGGCCTCTGCCTTGGTGCGGAACGGCTGCGCAAGGAGATTACTGAGCTTGAGCGCCAGATGGAAAGCGGGGGAGACGAGGATGACATGACGTTGATGGCAGTTTTGGCATCTTCGCGGTCGGATTTGGAAGAACTGGAGGATTTTATCCGTGTGGTGCGTCGCAGAGAAGCTTGGGCCGCGGAGCGTGACAGCATACGCAAGGAGGAACGGGAACGTCAGGCAAGAGAGCGCGGGAAGCATTCAAACGACTTGCAAGAGAAGATTGGCGCCATTCGGTTTCAGATTGGCCTCATGGAAAAAAGGTTGCAACATGCGACGGAGCGGAACATAATCACCAAACTTGAACAGGGGATCATTAACAGCAGACGCGAGATCAGCCAGCTGCGGATCGAGCAGGATCGACTGCGGCGATCGGGTCACCACGCGGACGCGGGAGGCATTTGTGTTCCACCATCCATCAGTATTGCAGAGGCGTTGGCGCAGGAAGAGGCCAAGGATGCGGAGGCGGGTTCAGATGCATCCGCGCTCGCTGCGGAGGAGTTTGATGCCGCCAACGCCAAAGGCGCCGCTGACGTGTACGTGGCAGGGGTTGAAGATGAGGAGGAAGCGAACGAGTCGGATCAACTCGAGTCCGTCAATGATGCTGACGAGGCGGTGGCGGGGGAGGAATACGATACAAACGCCGCCGCCGCCGCCGATGAGCCTCTTAGCAGCCCAGTTGAGACGCTGGAGGACGGCCAGAAGGAGTTGCAGCGCTTGACGGGACGAATGGAGGGCATCTTGGAGGATATCAAACACCTTGAAGAAAACATTGCCTCGCAGGAGGACGGCGTTGATGCCGAGGTGACGGCTGCATCACTTGCGGAGCTGCAAAAGAAGCTTCAGCAACTCCTGGAGATGCGGGACGCGATTAAAAACCGCACGGAGCAGCTGGCTTTGGAAGACTCTGCGCCTACAGGTGTAACCGCCTCTCGGCTTCCCGCGGCGTCGGCGACCGCAACAACACCAAGGGTGAAGACGACAGCGACAGCAGCTTCCCGACGGCCCAAAGTTCTCGCACCGCTCTCCAACCGGCCCGTTTCGAGTCACGCAAGCCGTGCGGAGGCGGAGGTGCTTCGCTTCGAGCGCCTCCCCAGGGAGGCCCAACAGCACGCCTCCCAGCGTGGCGCCGCGGTCGGGCGTAAGGTGCGGAAGGTTGCCAAGGCAAAGAAGGCCCGACGATAGAATTAACGTGTGTGCTAACTGACTAACCGGGTTATAGACTTCTCTCGCTCTCTCTCTCTGTGTGTGTAGGTGCGTGTCGATGCACTGGATCACAAGAAACCGCCCTGATAAGTGGAGACGCACACGCACATGGGCATAAAACGAAATTCCATGAACGAACTCATAGAGGACGAAGCTTTATGATAACCTACATACACGCTTCATATATGAATTATATATAACTGTAACGCATAGAAGAAAGAAGTATTTTTTTTTGTATACATGTATTTTCTTGTGCGTGTATGTTTTGTGTGTGTGTGTGGCAAATCATGCCTCTGCACATCACCGGCTGGCACTATTGCAGTCAGCAATGAGTTGCATGCCAAGTTGATTATGACACACGGGAAATTGCAGATATGCATGCATAGAGAGATTGTTGGGGAAGGGAAGGGAAAGAGAAAGTGTGTGTGCGTGTGTGTGATGAGGTCCAAGACGCACGTTGAAGAACAGGGGAAAAAAAAGTGCTGCATAGAAAGGAGATATATAAAAAAACACACATACACAAACACAAAAACAAATACACAAGCGAAGAAACAAATAAACAACAAGAGAGACTACAAAGAGCAGTTTTCCAAACTCCATTACATAGAAGTGCCCCTTTCTGGCACTTGTTTTTGTCGTTGTTGCATCAGTTTCCCGGTTCTTGTTGCTTTGCGGCCATGGGGGAGCGGAATGAGACTGACGCTCCTCGGGGCCCCGCTTTCTCGCGTTTGCTTTGCGGCAGTTGTTTGCTGGGGTGTGTGCGTGCTCTTCCAAAGTTCCTCTTTTTTTACTGCTTCGGTGTGACCCGCGTGTCCCTGCACGGACTCATGCATCGAGGTTTGAGTGGGCGGGTGAAGTATATACTGACAGAGTGGTAGAGAGATGCAAAAATGGATCGTTGCAATGTTTGTTTGTGTGTCCTTTTGCTTCTCCGCCATATTATTTACCGCGATAAAAAGAAAGCGGGAGTGAGCGGGGTGGGCCGTGGCGGAGCGCACAGTTTTCCCTTACATTAGCGCACAATGTTTCATTTAAGCATCATTCGACGCAAAAACCCTGTTATCTTTAAGCAGGGGCAGGGGATGTTCTCACACCAACTGAAGCGTTTGCTGCAGAAGAAATCGATTCACCGCTACAACTGGGATCCCTTGCCCATGTACGACCCACGCAAACTAGTGCACTCCAATCGGCGCGTTGACCCAGAGACGTGGCAGGAGAAGTACGATCCACACTGGGATGAGCGTGCGCACCTGGTGCCAGATCAGGTGTACTACCACATCCCCGTCCCGCCCGAGTACAAGGATGCGTATTGGTGGAGAGACCTTCAGGCGCGTCGCGTGCAGTGCCCTGTGGAGTGGGTGAGTCATCGAATGTACAACAAAGGTGACCGACAGCGCTACGACTTCCAGGACTTGGCGTTCCGCAAAAAGTTCGAGTATTCGTACGAGGAGGTGGTCAAGAATGCGAGGGATATGCGGAGCTGAGGGCGGCGCGTTCCCACCTCTCGGTGGAGTCGCGGTTAGTGTTCCTGCTCTCTCTCTCCATCTCTCTCTCTTTTGGTTGTGTGTGTGTGTGTGTGTGTGTGTGACTGTTGCTGTGTTTGCTTGCAGATGGAAATGCAGGTTTAGTTTCTCCAGGCTTCGGGGAGCCCTGGAAGAGGCATCAACAACACCGGCACGAAGAAGCCACACGATCAAAAACAAACGCATCACCATCACCACGAGGAAAAGAAGAAGAGGAGGAAAAAAGGTGTTTATTATTATTTCTCTCTCTCTCTCTCTCTCTCTCTCTCTTCGCCTTCTTGTAAAGAGCTTAATTTTTGCCCGGGGTTCTGCTTCCCCTGAAAAGTGTGGGGAGTAACCGCGACCAACGGCCCACACTACAGACGCAAGAGCAGCTCATGTTGCCCAGCATAAACTTGGATGGCGCAGCTGCGAGGCGAGCGCAAAAGAAATTGCAGAACAACCGGGTAGAAGAGGGCGTTCCAGGTGGCTTTTCGCCTCGGCCTTCCCATTCGCGGAGTTGCAGCATGACGGGCGTTGCACTGGAAGTGAACACGGGTGCCGTTGCGTTGCATGGGCAGGCAGGCACGGCAGATGCCCAGCTCGAATGGAGGCCAGAGCGGCCTTCTGGAATTGCCGCCGACAAAACTCAACCCGTGCCAAAAAAACAGGGCCCCTCGGTCGACGTCTTTTCGCGCAGCACTGCGTCGCCCTCCATGCCAGCAGCGGGTGGAAATCCAGTGGGTAGTGAGGACGTGCTGCGTCGTTCCTCGCCCAGGGCAACTTTGCTCAGTCACCAGCAAGTGCGCAATTCATTTGCGGCTTCGCTTCGGCATGTGTATGCCACAGCAATCTTTGGTGATGAAGGCATGCGAAAAGCAAGTTCTAGGAGGCCTTGTAGAGACACTGATGGTGCAGCTTCTTCGGAGAAGTTGGCGTTGCATGGGGTATATGTGTCTGGAAAGCCATGGCAACGTGTTGCCGATGGTCGCCCCACGTACTGCCGAAGTGGCGCCTTGAACGTATCGGCTCTTGCGACAAGCAGTTCTGGGGAGCACGTTGCCATTGGTGACCGTTCTGGTCGTGTTTTCTTGATGCACCGCATAAAACAGCAGCAGCTAGAGAGCAACAGCAGCGACGGTGATGGAAGCAATGGAGAGGGGCGTAAATACGCAGGTAGATATGCTTCACGAGTACAGCGGCCCTATGCGTTTGCGGTGGGGCGACAGGCGTACACCTCAGTCATAGACCCACTGAACAGTGTGGAGGTGATCCCATGCGTTCAGGCCCTCTGTTTCTTACCTCAAGTGGGGCCTACCACCTACCTGCTCATGGCAAACGAGAAACTGCCAAAGTTGTTCAAGTTGGTTGAGGTGCGGGAGTCTCCTTCGCCTTTTGCGGCGGTGGATCACCTTGGCGAGAAAAATGTTGCCTCACTCACGTTGAATCCACTCAGTGGTACGCGGACGACCGCGATGAAGCAGGTGACTCGGTACGCCTTGAATCACGAGTACAACATTAACTCGCTCTGTCCACTGGCGGATAGTGCGCAGTTTTACTCTGCGGATGACCTCACGGTGAAGCTGTGGTGCATCGAGCACCCGGAGACGTCTATTGAAACCTATGGACTTAAATCCCCCTTTGAGGAGGAGGTTACTGAGACTATATTTGGCATTCGGTGCTTTCCTCACGAGCCATTTTTGCTGTTTCTTGTGACAACTGCCGGTATCGTTCGCGTGCTTGACATTCGCCAGCGACTCAAGTCATTTCAGCAAACGCCGTTGGTGTTTAAAAACACGTACTGTGACGGAGATACTGTTTTCACCAACTCACTTACCGACTGTGCACTGAGCCCGTGCGGGAGATTTGTGATTGGACGTGATGTCGTGAGTGCGTGCCTGTGGGACGTCCGTCGCGATTCCAGGCAGGACCGAGCTGCGCAGACGCCATCTCTGCCACTGCATGAAGAAGACGAGTACGATGTGCTGCAGCGGTGGGAACTGTACCCACATCTCCGGCAGGAGCTGGAACAAATATTTCAGGGAGATGTTGTCGAACAGTTTGGTGTGCGTTTTTTGAACGGTCACGAAGTGTGCACTGGTGGTTTTTCCAGAACTTTGTATACACTTGATATTTTGAAGGATGCGGCCCCTCCCAGCGATGGAAGCAGCTCCACTACGCGCTGCTGCGACGTACAGGCATTTCAGTTGCCGCAAGTGTTCGAAGGCGACGGCGATGCAAGATTGGGTCCCCTGTGCTCGCTTGCGATGGAAGACGTGCGTTTTCCAGCCATCGATGACGCGGACGCGCTGTTTAACGACACTGTGACCCAGCTTTCACAGCCTCTGACGTCTATGAATGGAGATTCTTCTTTATTGGCGTCCTCTGGTCAGGCTATTTTCCAGCTAGCATACACAAACCTGCGTCGTTGAATGCCTTTGCTGTCAAAAGAGAAAACATGCTGATTATATATTTATATATTCTTTTGGTTTTGCGCTTCTTGGTGTTGAGGCTGTAGAGGGGTGGTGCAGTGGTAATTTTGTTGTTCTTGTGGTGCGACGCTTCTTGACTCCCCTTCTGTGCGTGTGCGTGTGTGTGGCGGGTAAACTATTGATGCCGAGGCAGCAAAGGGTGCCAGTTTATTTATTTTTTATTTTTATTTTTATTTTCATTTTTTGCTTCTCCACCCTTTTATCCTTACTCGCGTAAGAAAATTCCAAATCGGGAAGAACACAAAGACACACTTTTTAGCCCTGCCATTACTTTCTCACTTGTCCCATGACCACTGGAACTCGCCGGACGTCTTCAATTCGGCGTTCAGGTACCCCAAAACGCAATGCGCAGGCGGCTGAGCGAAAATTGAGCCCCGAGGAGCTCTACAACCTCACGGTGGAAAAGAAATTTTCCCCCGAGAAGGACACCTGGGATGGCCACTTTGAATTTTGTGGGCCTTGGGCCGTCTTTCTCATCATGTTGGCATCCCATACGCTGATATATTACTTTATGGTTTGTATAATGAAGTTTCAGGGCACCATGATCTACCCCGGCCATCCACTACTAGAGGGGAAGAGCATGTTCAGCGTTTTTTGGGAGTATCTGCGTGTGCATGCGGCACCGACGTGGGATACTTTTGGCATCTTTACAGGTTTTTTGATTCTGGAGTACATCTTGGCTGTTATTCTTCCCGGTGTGGAGGTCAAGGGGCTTCCCATTCCAAGCGAAGGTGGTTACCGCTATGTTTACAGGTGCAATGCCGTCCATGCGTGGTATTGTATGGTGGTCATTGTAGGCGTATTACATTTCACTGAAGTCTTCCCTCTGTGGAGGGTGCACGAGGAATATGGACGTTACTTAACCGCCGCTACTATTTGGGCGGACGTCCTCTCGGTTTGGGTCTACATTGCTGGCCTTCGTCGAAGAATTCGTATGTCAAACAATATCGTATATGACTTCTTCATGGGATCAGGCCTCAACTTTCGTCTTCCCGGTGACGTGGACGTTAAGCTTTTTGCAGAATGCCGCAATTCCTGGGTACTGTTGGTGATTATTACCCTAAGTAATGCCGCCGCGATGCACCGAGAGCTTGGCTACATTACAGGAAATATGTGTTTCCTTGTTTTAGCACAGCTCTTGTACGTGAATGCGATTCAAAAGGGCGAAGAATGTATTATCAGTACTTGGGACGTATTTTACGAGAAATTTGGATGGATGTTGGCGTACTGGAATACGTGCGGGGTGCCGTTTTTGTATTCCATCCAGTCCTTATACATCCAGGCAGTTCTAAAAGAGCGTTCCTACCAACCTTGGCAATTGGCGCTTATGCTGATGGTTCTCATCCCGGCGTACTATATCTGGGATAACGCGAATTCACAGAAGAATCGTTTCCGCATGAAGCGTAACGGAGTTCCGGAGCACATCCTTCGACGCAAGGCTTTTCCGCAACTGCCTTGGGGATATATTGAAAATCCCCGTACCTTAAAAAGCGAACGCGGTGAACTTTTTGTGGACGGGTGGTATCGCTATGGCCGCAAACTACATTATAGCACGGATCTTATTATGGCCTTTTTGTGGGGTGCGTCATGCGGCTTTGACTCCTTTATTCCGTTCTTCTACTTGTGCTTCTTCACCTGTCATCTCGTGGACCGCGAGCGCCGTGATGACTATCGTTGCCGCAGGAAGTACGGTGAGCTTTGGGAACGCTATCTGCAGGTGGTCCCCTACAAGTTGATTCCGGGTATTTATTAGGGCTTCCGTGAAGGTCTTCGTTTTGTTTTCGCACTGTGTCCTCTCTTTTTTTTTTCTCTTCTTCCTTCTCTCTCCACCATGATTGTTAGTGCATTTGAAGCCGGGGACAAAAGTGCCATCTCCGTTTCCCTTCACGTCGCAGTTTTCTCTTCAGCATTTGTTTTTACTTACCCTTTCTTTGGCTGTTTGGTTGTTTGATTGTTTGATTGTTTGATGGTTTGCTTGCTTGTTTTTCTTCTTCTGCTTCTGCGAAGTGCTTTCTGTGCCCTCGTGAAACAAATATCTGCGTTCTCCGTGGTTTCTTTCTGAGCGTTTTGTTTGTCCACAAATTCCCTCATTGCCGTCTGTGCGCGTGAGTGTAGGGAGGGGCGCCCAGCTCAATGAAGGCTGGGCGGGGCTCACCAGGGACCCCTGCGGGGTAATTAAGTGCTTCCAACTGTCAACGCCACACCTTCTCCTCCTCTCAGCGCCTCTCGCACCTCTTTCCGTTTTTTATCTCCTCTTTGCGCCGCCGCCGCGGAGCTGCTTTGGCTCTCGCTGTGTGTGACGCCTGCGCGGGTGATGCGGTGGTGTGCGTGACGCGTCATTGAGCGGGCGGTGTCTGCAAAGGCTAAAAAAAAAAACGAAAATTTGTGGAGCAACGACCACAACGATGACAATCAAGCTGATTCCATGTCATGAGTTAAAAGCGGGAGGGGAGGCAAGGCGAAATATCCTTTTTTTTTAACCGTGCAATAACGCTGCCGCGGAGGATACTTGCCATCCAATGTGTAGTGATGCAAAGGTGTGGAGTGGAAGTAGAATGCGGGGGGATGAGGAGGTAAGAAATGCCATGTTTATTTTGTTTTGCGTTCGAAAAAAAAAGAAAACGGCGGAGAGTGTTTTTTCCTTTGTTTATGCATATAAGCGTGTGGAGCAAGCTTGCGAATTGGGATTTTTACGGAAGATGATGGAAAACTTGTGTAGCTTCCCTGGTTCTTCATTTTTGTTAATTTTTTTTTTTTCACTCATCAATGAGGCCGCGTTGGGGAAGGCAGCGCGAGTGCAGTTGTGCTTGTTTCGTGCCATCCCGCCAGCCCCGCACTGCCTCCCACGCAGAGGGGTTTGACGGCTGCGGAGCCCGCAACGACCGCCACCTAGTCGGCCGACAGCGAGTGCCCGGTCTTCATCGGTGCGTGTGTGTGTGTTATTGTACGAGCGTGGGATGAATCGCACCTTCGGTGGTGGGGATGTTGG
>NW_021704247.1:10683-17015 GCF_003719485.1 Trypanosoma conorhini | reverse complement strand
TTGTGTAGCTTCCCTGGTTCTTCATTTTTGTAATTTTTTTTTTTCTACTCATCAATGAGGCCGCGTTGGGGAAGGCAGCGCGAGTGCAGTTGTGCTGTTTCGTGCCATCCCGCCAGCCCCGCACTGCCTCCCACGCAGAGGGGTTTGGCGGCTGCGGAGCCCGCAACGACCGCCACCTCGTCGGCCGACAGCGAGTGCCCGGTCCTCATCGGTGTGTGTGTGTGTGTTATTGTACGAGCGTGGGATGAATCGCACCTTCGGTGGTGGGGATGTTGGGCGCGTTAAACGAAGGTGTCATCGCCCATTGTGGCACTTTCTTTCTTTGTAGGAATAGGAGGGGCAAGGCCTCAGCCAGGCGCATATTCGGTTTTTTTTTCTCCCTTTTTTGTTTGCGTCTGCTTATGTGTTGCCGTTGGTCCTTTTTCTCTCCGCCGAGGAATGGGCTGAGTCGCGCATCCCCGTGTGTTTATGTGGCTGCAGTGCTCTTTGTTTTTGCTTTTTTTTGGTTTGCGCGCGCTGGGCGCATGGGCGGGAGCTGCGACTTGGACGCGAACCACGGGCAGTGGAGCCACGCTGAAGCAGACACACAAAAAAGGGCGGAGCGCACGAGCTGTTGGCGGCGAGGAGAATGACTGCCCCTCCGAGAAGGGGAGACACTAACAGAGCGAAGAAGTCGCTGGCGACCCCGCACCGCATTGCAGAAAGTCTATTTTTGCGTGTGCCTGCGGGGTGAGGAATGTCATCATCGTCGTCATTACGCCAATCCAGTACTGAGAGGGGCTGTCTGTGGTGGTTCCGTTGTTGCTCCCGGTGTTCTGGGAAGGATCCGCTTGTGTGGCTTTTCCAAGCCCCTGTGTGGGAGGGATGGCCACGCGCGTATGCACGCAAGCAGGCAGAAACGAGCCAATGAAAATGTAAGTTGAGCGGGATGTAAATAAAGCGAGTTCTGTAGGAGATTTGCGCCGCCGCAACAACCACGCAAAGAAAGAAGGGACTCAATGGCTGGGCAAATGAGCGCTGCAAAGGAAAACGAACTGACAGAAAAATAAATAAATACTAGCGAAGAAAAAAAGAAAAGGGAACATAAAAAGGGGCAGGAGGGAACAAACAACCACACACGAACGACTTACACCACTATTGGTCACATCCGCATGTATCTGTGTGTTTGTGGGTGCGTGTGTGTGTGTGGTCAACGCAACTTGTAGATGGTGGCGTTCAACTCATAGTACGTGAAACATTTATATGGTCGTTGTTTTGACTGTGTATCTCTGTTTTCTGACCTCAGCCCCCTCCCCACAACTGTATCTCCTGCGCTGGCACAAGCCATGTCTCTGCTGCCTTTGCCTTTTCCCTCTTTGCTCTGCCCGCAGCAGGTATCCGTGCGTAGAAGAGGGGGGGAACGGGCTGTGCCTTTCGCGCTAGTCTCTCTCTCCCTCTATCCCTCTCTCCCTTTCTTCCCGTGCGCGGCGCTTCTCCAACGCATACAACGTGCAGCTGCACTCCACAGCATGCTGCGGTGTAGCGCTATAGCGGCCGATAGCTTCAAGGAGCACTACCACCGTGTTCATCTCCCGAGAAGGTTGGCGCTGCAGCGTTACATTCGCCAGCAGACACTCCGGAGGCAGTCAAAGACGGAGCTGGAGGTGCCGTACAAATACAACCGCTGGTGGGTCAATGCCGACCACGAATTTGTGCACCAACACGCCTTTGTGGAGGACCCAGAGGTGACGAAGGCCAAGCGTGAGGCGCTGCCGCCAGTGACCAAAGAAAATGTGTGGAAAGAGCCACAAAAAACATTCTTTATGCCGTTTGCGCCGTACATTCGCGTCGTGGACTACCCCAAAGATCCAGATGCGAAGTTTATGAAACCGGTGAATGTTCCCCGTTGGAAGGACTACATGCAGCGCACAAAACCTGTCGTGCCGAGGACGTGGTACTAACGAAGCGAGGCCAAAGCAAGCAGAAAGAAATAAAAATAAAAAATATGCGACGAAAAACGAAAAGTACAGCAAACATGCGCAGTTTTTTGTTTTATTTTTTATTTGGTTTTGTTGTTGCTGCTTCTTTCCTCCTTTGTGCCCTTGCTCTGCGTCTGTGTGTGTTTGTGCATGCGCGATTTGGAAAGGCGTTGCGGAGGATCTGACGCGTGGATCTTCCTTGGATTCCTTCCGGCGACTGTAAGAGGGTGCTTGCCGAAAACTAACTGAGTCGTGTGTGAATTGCTGGGAGAAGCTCTGGGCGTTATCATTGTTATTTTGCTGGAGTGATGCTCTTCCCCTCGTCCCCGCTCCCATGTTCCTCCCCTGTGCCCCCTTTGTTCGTCCTTTTTTTCACCACTCCCCGGATTCTCCCTGCGGCTGCCAGCAGGAGGCGGCAGGGGACTCAAGTAGGGCCGATGAACTTGAGCAGTTTGGTGCCGCCGGATAAGCAGCTGACGGCCGAGCAGCAGAGCCACATACGGGATCTACAAGACGAGATCGACGAAATATGGAGCCGCCGCGGGGACTACAAGATCGACGACAAGGCATGGGAGAAGATGCCACTCTTCATGGAGAATATCACAGACGAGGATCTGCATAAAAATGCCGATTGTGCTGCCCTTGCTAGTATCGCCTACGACGAGGTCCCAGCGGAGGATATTGCGGAGAGTAGGAAGCAGCACGGCAACAGGGCTATTCAGCTCGCCCTCAATCCGGAGCAGGTGAACAAGGAGAATCTTGCCCGCGCGGCGGCCCACTGCTACACTGAAGGCTTAAATGCAAAGTGCAAAGATCCAGTTCTGAATTCACAATTGTATGCCAACCGCAGTCTTGCGCAGTACATCATTCAGAACTTCGGTCATGGTCTCGAGGACGCACAGCGTGCCATCATCCTTAACCCGGAATATAGCAAGGCGTACTATCGTGCTGCACGGTGTGCGGAGCGTGTAAAGAAGTATGACCTTGCTATTGACCTTTTGACAAAGGGGCGGTGCACAAACCCGCCGCCAGAGGGCTTTGCGTTGGAGGACTTTGCGGAGCTGGAGCGTGTATGCCGTGACGGGAAGGAACGAGTACAAAATGAGGAAAAGAAGAACAGCATTCGCACACGGGTGAAGGCGGCGGAAGCGTGTGGTATAATGCGTGCACTCACATCTTGTGGCATTCGTTTGTCACCCATGCCGGAGGTGAGTAGTGAGCAGATGGGGTTGTATGGTCATCATCAGCCATACTTTGACACAGATGGGCTTTTACACGTCCCTCTCCTCTTCATGTACGACGAATACCAGCAGACAGACTTTATGCAAGATGTCACATGCGACGTCAGCACGGCAGAACTCCTCCACGAACTAATGCCATTCCCCTGGGACGATCGCGGTCGTTATCGTCACATAGATGACGTCGTTGTCGTCTTCAAGGTAGACGACGGGGTAAAGATGGCAGAGTACTACGAGGTGGATCTGTCATGGCCGCTGATGGAACTCTTCCGCTCCGAGTCGTACAAGATGCCAATGCTGCTTCCCGTGCTCCACGTCGTCTGCAGAAGCTCCGAACTACTGCGGGACTGGGATCCCCAGAAGCCACTGTAGAGAACTTTTGTTTTATTACGTTCTCTAATATTCCTCTTTTTTTCCCCCTTTTTTTCCTTTTTCTTGTGTTCTCCTTAATGATGAGTCCTACACATATTCGAGTAACCTCGGCAGGAGCCTCCAGTCACGGAGGACAGGGGGGAACTGACACGCGGGTGCAGAAGGACCGAGTAATTGGCCCGAGAAGCCGAAAAAAAAGAACAAGCAAATAACAATAATGATCGGGGTTAAAAGGGGCGGCGAACGATAGTGAAGACTCGCCCAGCCCGACGAGTGGAGAAAGCATCAGCCATGAGAGAAAGCGATGAAATGGAGGATGCTTTTAGCTGTCATATCTTTTAATGATGCTCCGCATTTTATGTCTCTGTCTTGCCAATTGGCTGTTGCTCTGCTGCCCTCCTCCATACTTGATGGCGTAGAGGTAGGCCGCTTTGACGCCCGCGAGTCCATTGATTATCGCATTGGGACGAAGCGAATATAACTTCAACGCTTTAGGGAGGGAGAGAAGGAGCTGAGATCCAACGTCTACCATGATGCTGCTTGGGTTTCCCTCCGGGGTGTGGATTGTGATGGCCGTGGAGTTCACAGAGAGGCTGGGATACTATGGAACCACTTTTATGCTTATGATGTACTGCACGAGTATGCTGCGTTGGAGCCCCTCCACTGCAAACGCTGCCATTAACGGCCTATACGCTGTCACACCGGTGGCCGCGTGCATTTCTTCTATACTCTCCGATGGGCGTTGGGGTCGCCCGCTTTCCCTTGTTGTTTCCCTGGCAGCATACGCAGGTGGACTATCGATGGTGGCCCTCTCGTCGTACCCTTTTATGTACGGAAAATTTCCAGTGGAGCCATCCGTCGGGAGTATTGTTCTGTTTGCTTTTGGTATTTCGTGCTTTTCGATCGGGTACGGTGGGATGAAGGTGTGCACCAACCCGTTGATGGCCGATATTGTCTCGGAGGCTTACGAAGACGACGAACAAAACCGCGAAGTTGTGCTTTCGCAGCTTTTTCGTTGGATTTACACAGTAATAAATGTTGGGTCCCTCGTTGGCATGTTTGTGCCTCCGCTGCTACGCTCTTTGGATAATCGAACTGTTGTGCTTGGCTCAGTGGTATACACTACAGGCTTTTACCTTGGGTTTACGCTATCGGCGGCATCTTGTCTCTTGGGGCTATTTATATTTGGCGTCACATATCGCCAGTTTCGGAAGAATACACCTGTGCCCGAGTTTGTGCTGGTACACGTATTTTTCCGTGCCATTCGCATACGGTGGTACTTCGCTACTGGGCGCATTCGCGATGACGCGTTTCAGGCCGCGCATCGTTGGGACCTGATCGACTACGCTGCCTACTCTGCCACCGGGGACAGTTGTCCTGACGCGACGGCGCCGCGCACCGACTTGGCAGTCCCTTCTGACCTCTCAAGGAATCGACCGAGCTCGGCGGGGGCTGGAACTGTCAGCGCTCCAGTGAGCAACGAGCAGGGGCCCGTGGCGCCAAAACTCGGCGGTGACGCGGCGGAGAAAGAGGAGAATCCAAGCGACAGTGCCTCACCCGAGATTGATGGGATGGAACAGGTGTGGGTGGATAGCGCCAAGACGATTGTTTCCGTCTGCCGTGCCCTTGTTCCAATGCCCATCTATTGGCTAATTACAAACCAATTCAGCACCAACATGATTTTGCAGGCGTCATCGACGCGACTCCCACCGAAACTTCCCCCAGAAATCTTCAACAACGTCAATACTGTGGCACTTCTTGTCTCGCTGGTGCTTTTTGACCGAGTCGTGTTTCCACGCATGTTTGCTAACCGCCCCCCTCCTGTGCGAGGACGTATGGTGGTTGGGTGTGTCACGATGGTCCTTTCCATGGTGTGGTGTGGCTTTGTGCAGATTGGCATAGATCACCGTGGAACGTATGACGAAAGCGACTTTTATAATTTGTTTCCCGGGATGATAATGTTGTCCCCTGGTTGGTTGGTTCCGCCCTACATTATGCAGGGTGTCGCGAGCGCCTTGGTGGACACAACTGTCCTGGAGGTGGTCTACGTTGCGGCACCCACCCAAATGAAGGGCGCCGTGATGGCGCTGTACCTCCTGACCTCCAGCCTAAGCGGGTTCCTTGGCATGGCCCTCTCTCCTGTGATGCGGCCGAAAAACGCAAAAATCACCAGTTTTTCTCTTGCGGGGGCGCTTGTACTGGTGACAATTTTGTTCTACTTTTTGAACCCTCCCCCAGAAGACGCGGTGCAGTCCGGCGACCCCTCCACTGAGGATGCCGTGGACAAGTGCGACGCGGTGGCCAAATCCGAGGGGGACGCCCTGCTGCTGAAGGAGGGTGATTCACGCATGGATAAAGTGGTGCACTACGGCGGCGTTCCCCAACACGAGGACGCAGCGCGGCGGTCGCCTGCAGCTGCAGACCCTCCAGTTCCAGCACAGCACTAGTCCAGCGTGAGCAGGCGGGACGCCTGCACAGTACATGGCAGTGTGAGGACAGACGAAGAATGAAATGTAGGACAGTGGAAGAGTGTAAAGGAAAAGAGAGAATAGTAGCGAGCATTGTAAGTAAACGAGAATTGGAATGAGAGCCGGAAAGGAATGAGAGCCGGAAAGAAATGAGAGCCGGAATGAGAGCCGGAAAGAAATGAGAGTAGGAATGAGAACAAGAAACAAATGAGAGTAGGAATGAGAGCCGGAAAGAAATGAGAGTAGGAATGAGAGCCGGAAAGAAATGAGAGTAGGAATGAGAGACCGGAAAGAAA
>NW_021704247.1:9162-10273 GCF_003719485.1 Trypanosoma conorhini | reverse complement strand
AGAGGAGAAATGAGAGCCGGAAAGAAATGAGAGCAATAATGTGAATCGAGTGGAACCAGTGGTAGGAAACATGGCACATATTTATTGGGCGTTTTGTATTTGAGTGGATTGCTGCCCGGCTTCAGTGTTTATTGAGAAGTTGCGCCATCTTCTTTTGGGTGGCGAAAATTTGCACTTGTGTCTTGCACTTATCTTTGTTAGTGACGAGGGGGTAGTAGGTAAGAATCGAGTGAGGCGCGAACTGTCAGGCTCTTGCTGCCATGAGGCATAATGACATAACTGGAAGGTTCGTGGCGTTATAAAAGCCCAGTTTCTCTTAGTTTCACATAATTAAGTCCTCATTTTTTGCAACGTAATCATTGCACTTCCCTTTCCATCTCCATCTGCGTCTCTTTCTTGATCTTTTTTGCTCTCATGTAATGTTTTTCTTCTGCGCTGGTGCCATGACTGTTGTGGTGGTCATTTATTATGTGTAATGTGCCTGCTTTCCATTTATATGTGTGTTGTCCTGCTTTTTGTTGTTTCGCTTTCTTTGTCTTGTTGTTGAAATATATGTTCTCGACGCACGTACGACAAGATCTTAAGCTCGTGAGGAATCGTGAACGATGCCGGCTGTCAGCAGGAGGCCCACCAAGAAGGTCGCCAAGAAGGTGAGCCGCAAGAGCCCCGAGTACACGACGCTGCGGAAGCGCTGCAGGCCCGGCACCATCGCGATCATCCTCGCCGGCCGCTTCCGTGGCCGCCGTGCGGTGATCCTGAAGCAGCTCCCCGGTAACGGCCCGCTGGTTGTTTCCGGGCCGATGAAGTACAACGGCGTGCCGATCCGCCGCATCGACTCCCGCTACCTCATTGCGACCTCGACGAAGGTTGACGTGAAGGACGTGGACGTGAGCGGCATCACCGCCGACATCTTCGCGCGCCCGAAGCAGGAGAAGCGCGTCAAGTCGGAGGGGGAGTTCATGGGCGACAAGGCAAAGAAGGCCGCGGAGCGAAAGGCGAAGAAGACGGCAAAGGCGGCCCCGAAGGGGACCGTCAGCGACGCCCGGGCGCAGCTGCAGAAGCAGGTGGACGCCGCGCTCATTGCGGCCATCAAGAAGGACCCGCTCGGCAA
>NW_021704247.1:0-9137 GCF_003719485.1 Trypanosoma conorhini | reverse complement strand
TACACGACGCTGCGGAAGCGCTGCAGGCCCGGCACCATCGCGATCATCCTCGCCGGCCGCTTCCGTGGCCGCCGTGCGGTGATCCTGAAGCAGCTCCCCGGTAACGGCCCGCTGGTTGTTTCCGGGCCGATGAAGTACAACGGCGTGCCGATCCGCCGCATCGACTCCCGCTACCTCATTGCGACCTCGACGAAGGTTGACGTGAAGGACGTGGACGTGAGCGGCATCACCGCCGACATCTTCGCGCGCCCGAAGCAGGAGAAGCGCGTCAAGTCGGAGGGGGAGTTCATGGGCGACAAGGCAAAGAAGGCCGCGGAGCGAAAGGCGAAGAAGACGGCGAAGGCGGCCCCGAAGGGGACCGTCAGCGACGCCCGGGCGCAGCTGCAGAAGCAGGTGGACGCCGCGCTCATTGCGGCCATCAAGAAGGACCCGCTCGGCAAGGAAAAGGCCGGCTACCTTCACTCCGTCTTCACCATCAAGCCGGGTGATGCGCCGCACCGCATGAACTGGTAGGCATGACGATTGATCGGGCTTTGATCTACACCCTTGTGTTTTCAGATATTTTCCTTTGTTCTTATTTTTGCAAAAAAAAAACGTTTGCCTTCCTGGTTTTCCAGTGGAGTTCGTGGAGTCGGGTTTCTTTACGACCGGCTTTGCACTCAGCGCGAACCGGATTCCGCCGAGTTCACTTTGCACGCTTACATTTTCCGTTTTTTTTCCTTTCCTTCTTTCTTTCCTTTTCTCTGTCACTGAGGGTCTCTTTCCCCCTCGTGTGACTTTTGTTCTGCAGAGCTCTCTGCCACATCCGCGGCCTTGGCCCTGAGAGGGCAGAACACACACACAACGAGGAAGGGGAAGTTCAGGACGCCTTTATGATGGGCGATAGCGATAGTGACTCGTACGACCCTGCAGAGATCAGCAGCACAAAGGCGGTGCAGAACGTGGTCGACCGCCCGCGCTTCTCAGCTACACTAGCTGCAAAAGGCAGTACCAGCAGTGTTCCTGCGCCCTCGCCGCCTCCATCGGCCCCCCATGTAGAAGCAGCGACAGGAAAAGAGCCCACAATGACACCTTCTGGCACGGTTGATTTGAAGACTTCTTTGACGTCCCTGGGCTACGTTCTTCACGGGGCAACGGGTCGGGTTCGTTCCATCTGTCTGAATCCTTCAGGCCACATACTCTGCAGTGGTGCGGAGGGAGGCTCTGTTTGTATGTGGGATTTTACTGTTCCTATAGAAGGCCGTGCGGTAAAGCCTACGCGTGTTCTCACGCCATTTCCTAACCGCATCTCAGGTTTTCAACCAGTTGTGTCTGTGCACTCGTCTAGTGATGGGTCGTTCTTTGTTGCTTGTCAAGATGGCGACTCACCTGCTTTGATTGCTGCAAATGGCAAGCAGCTGGGGTACTGCGCTATGGGACAGCGTGGCATGGTGGATGTTCTCCAGTGCAAAGGCCATAGAGCACCTGTAACCTGCTCCGCAGCGTCGCCAACGGTTCCTTCATGCTTTTTTACTGGATCACAGGACAGCACGGCCCGCATGTGGGATGCGGCGTCGTTTGACAGACAGTCTGTTTATGCAGTCAAGCACGGTTCTGGGCAACTATTAGATAACGTTGTTGTGGAAGCTGTTGCGCCTATTCTAGGCCTCACTAATGACAAGAAATCTGTGTTTTCTACTTCTGGGGAAGATGGGATGGTGCAGCTGTGGGACTCGCGTCAAAAGTATCGACCCGGGGGGGCCCTTGGCGTACTGGACATGTACGGCAGTAGGTCGTCGGGTGTTGCGTCAAAATCCGAAAATAATGAGATGCTTTTTGCAGAAAAACATGTGGGTGGCATGGTGGAGCCAGACACATCCCGTCCCATTCTGTGTGTGCGGTGTGGTTCTGAAGTGCGCATGGTGGATCTTCGAAAAATGGGAAAGAACGGCGTTGTTGAGGACGTTTGCTCACCAATTGGAGGTCTTCCGTGTGCCACAGACACAGCGCCGTTGGTGGCGTGCACAGGTGCCCTCTTCTCTCAAGAAAAACCGTCCTTTATGACGTGTACTAACCGAGCAGGCTACCGGCATGTTGCAGGGGGGCACGTGGTGCAGTTTACGTATGTGGATGGAAGCTATGAGCCCACCATGGTGTGGAGACCCGGGGCCCCGGAGGACGACGTCCTTTCTGTCGCCATTGATGTGAAGCATGGACAACTCTTCGCGGGAATGCAGACTGGCGACGTCGTTGGACGTGTCAAGAGGCTGGGTGTAGACAGCGCCAACAGCGGGCCAACGCTTCAGACGTGGTTCGCTACGCGACTAGAACGCGAGCGACGTGTGGTGGGGAAAAAGTCTACGCGAGAAAACACTGCTGGGCATGACGAAGACGACGAAGTGGTGTTCTGGTGAGAAAAAGCAAAACAAAAAAAAACAAATAAAATAGAGGCAATAAACTGCCGGTGTTCAACTTTTTTTACAGTTGTGGTCCGGTTGTTTTGTTGTTTTACACAGTTCTGAGGGGGACGAGGCACACCTGCAATAATGCATGAACGCATGCGCTTGCCAAGTGTGAAACCGCAGAGAAATAATGTTGGGCATCATCATCTGTGTATGTATGTGGATGTGTGTGTCTGTGTTGCTTTATTTGTTCTTGTTATTTTTTTTGTCCACGTTTTTCAGCGGAATCCTGGCAGTGGTGGGACAGATAACTCACTGAAGCTATATCGATAGATAGAGGAGGAAGGTGGCGGCGGTTGAGCCGGCTGCTCTTTTTACATGTCTGAGGTTCAGAATTGGGCAGCCGAGGGCCATAATGTGACTTTTTCCCGTTCGTCAGAGGCGGTGCTTGGGCCGCCGCCCGTGTATGAAGATATCTGTTGCTTTGTGGCCGAGTATTCTGGACGTTTGCCGCGCAACGTTTTCACTGGCACCGCTCCATACGAGTACACTGGCTGCGACTACGCACTTATCTTGTATGCTATTATGCCCAGCAAGTGCATCGACCTCTCCAGCCTTTGCTGGTCCACGACGCCTCTTCCTGCGCAGCTAGAGGCGAATCTGGCGGTATTCTGTGAAGGCTCTCGTGGACTGCAGCTGTGTGATGCTCCTCTGTCTTCCCTGCAGCAGCATTGTCTTCAATGTTCGCCGGCCTGCATCGTCCACCACATCAAGGTGCAGCATTGGCTTTTTGTTTTGTCACAACGATTTCCGCCGGAGGAGAGCTTCGATGCCGTGACACTGCGGATGCAGTTGCGTCATGCCCAGCTAGGGGAGCCGCGACTGGCGGCATCTGACGCGTGCTCTTATGCCCACGCCACCGTCGCCGGAAGGGGTGGAGACGACGCGTTTTCTTTTCCTTCTCTGCACTGCCATGGCATTTGGGAGGCGCCGGCAGTGGCGGCGCCTGAAAGGGCGGAGTGTGACAACACTGCAATCTCCGAGGCGGCAGAGGCAAACAAAAAACATGGATCGGGTGGCGATAATGGGCTTCAGCGGAAGCCTTGCAGAAGTGCCGCCCGCCCGTGGCGTACTACGGCACCCGCCGCCAAGTCGGCTCCTCTGCAGATCTCGCGGACATCACATGCATCACAGCCATCGTCTAGCGGCTGCGGCAATTCCTCCAGAGCGAAATGTCATAATGTTGCTCTTCAGTGGAATGAGACCGAAGGACGGCGGCTGCAGCTCAGAGAGGACCTAGTCCGCGCCCGAGAGTCACTCCAGTGCACGTTGTTCGCTACCGGGACGATCGACTTTGAGAGTGTCCTTTCGCTTCTGCAGCAGAAGCGGCAATGATGCTTTGCGAAGTGTAAATCTTTCAGTCCGTCGCTTTTCTTGCTGTCTTTTCATTTCCTTTTCTTTCCTTTGTGTGGTGAGTGTAGGTTTGTCTTCTGCGAACTGAACTTCTCCTCCTTTGGATAGCCTTAGATCCACGGGTATGGCCGCCCCTTCCCTCACTTCTGGTTGAAGAAGAGGACGTGAAGGACATACTCCCGCTAAAAACGATGGAAAGAAAGTGGCAGGGATGAACACCCATGTCATATCCATAAAGTAACACGGTTCACAAACTTTGCCTCTATTGGCTCTCGCTGTGTGTGCACAAAACCATTATCTTGCTCTTCTGCTTTTCCCCCTCCTTTCTTGTATGTGGTTGCTGAGAGGCTCGTAAGCGGTGAATGCGGCCCCGATGGGCTGCGCCACACCGCGTGTCGGCTGTCTGCAGCCCCGGACGTTGGCTGCACGCAGGAGTAGACACCAAAAAGGAGGAAACCACTGGTGTCAGGAAGGTTGCCGGTGCGTCAGACGGCACAACAGCAACAGCGGCAGGACTGCGCCCATGGGTGTGGCTGCGTCTACACCCCGTGGAGAAGTGGACAACGCTCGTCGATCTCGGGAGGCGCGCCCCAGCATTGCTCGAGAGGTCCTCCTTTGCTGCACAAGGCGATGGGGACGAAGAGGAAAAGACTGCGAACATCGTCACCCGTTTGCTTCGTCAGCGCGAACGCGGCATAAATGTTGCGGCGCTGCAGGGGCGTCTATCGCCTTTGGCGCAGAGACGTCATTATCTGTTAGTTCACAAGCTCCCGTATTGTGTGCGTCTTCGGCTTTGTTTGTCCTTCTTGATGTGGGTGCGTTCCCTACGCGATGTGCAGGACACATTGGCGCGCCTTAGGCTTCCCTATGCCACTACGCGTCGTGTGCAGCGCAGCGTGGTGGCTGACGTGTTCCCTACGCGCATGATGGAGCGTTTTGTCGACCCCTTCACGACGGTTGCCGTGAAAATGGATGCTAACATCAATGCCGCCGCCGAGCAGGTGCCGGCGCCGCATGCATGGCACCCTGAACAAGACGAACGGGCGGAGGAGGAAGAGGAGGAAAAAAGGAAGAAGCGACGGACGCGCAGGGGTGCAACACACGGTGGGAGGCTATCCGGCAGATGCAGCAGGGGATCTCGCGGCGAAGGTGCAGGCTCTCGTCGTCTTGGGGGGAATCGAAAGCTATTGCTTGCTGTTCAAGGCATGCAGGGCAGGGCAAGCGACGACGACCGCTTGTTCGGACGAACGGCGCGGAGCAGCTGCCGCTCATTACAACAATCCCCTTTTGCGTCTTGGGCCCGTCGAAAAGCGCTCTCCCCCGTGTCATCCTCCTCGTCGTCGGTGAACGATGCATGCCGCTCGGCGCTTCCCTCCCCGCTCGCCGTCGACCACGAGGAGGACGAACGATACCACCACAACTTTATCCGGGGTGAGGGCTGCCCCATTGACGAGAATGGTCGATTGGCAAGTGTGCCAATTCATATTTTGGTTCCACTTGCCACAAATTTATTGACGCTGGAACGCTGCTGTGCCATGGCGCATGCGGCAGTGTTGTCCTCATTGTTTGTGGAGGGCCGCACAGTGTGCTTGACTACAAATAACTCTTTGCTTAGGGAGTATGTGATGTTCCTCTTTGAGGAGCTGATCGAGGATGGCTGGGTGTCCGTGTCGTTGTGCGAGGAACCTCGGCGTCCCTACATACCTGGGTGGGTCACCAAGGAAACTGTCTTGGTGGTGCTGCCGCCCAGGGACGAGAAGTCGTTGTCTCACCGGGAGCTGCGCCACATGGCAAGTATGATTCTCCAGTACGCCCCGTGTAGTGTTCTCGTTGAAGCAGCCCCTTGTGACCAGGTCTCGCACTACACCAGAGCTCTGAGGGAAACGGTCTCGAAAGAGCAGGCGTCCGTGGTCACTCCAGAAACGGAGGCTCAGTGGCGTGTGTCGTGGGTTCCTGTCTCACCATCCACGACCTTTGGGGGTATCAAAGAAAATGTGAAGGATGCCACTGTCGAGTTCCAGGCAGCTGTAAATGAGATTTTGCGTCAATTTTATGCCGTAACTTTTATTTACACGCCTTATAACTGCTCTCTGTCCCCTCGGCAGGTGCAGGATTGGTGGTGGCATAAGCTTCCGAGCAGTATTCACATCGTTGCTGTGAATAGCCATGCGCTGGACCTCTTGTATTATTTTCCACAAGCTCCATTTTTGCGGAAGAAAGTTGGTAACGCGTTTCGATATCGTGCCGTGCAGCGCGTGCTGCTTGGCAAGAACCTTTATGGTGGGCGAGAGGACCCTGTGCGCCAGTGGGTGCATCGATGGCTCGGCTGGCGTGGACTTGCTAGGACCGGCCTGTACGCTCCGATGGCGGTGAAGGACAAGGCAAGGGTGCTTTTGGCCGACCAAGCGAGCCCCCGAGCTGACGGTAATGATGCTGACGATGAGGCGGTGGACGCGTTGGTTTGGGAGCGGACTGTGGACTACCTGGCGAACCCAAGTAGGCTTCACTGGATTGCGCTGATGGCGGCGAAGCTGTTTCGTGTTTAGCCAGAAAACGAACGGAAACCGCCACATCCACGTGAAGAACAACGAAAGAGCAGCCAAGTTTCTCTGCCGCTTCTCGCGATACTTCCAAACGAGACAGCGAGCAGGTTTATTATTACTAGTTATAATTCTCTTTGTTGTTGTTGCCACTTGGAAAACCGCACTTGTGTATGTGCTACTTTCTCCCCTTCCTTGTGTGGAAATAGTGGGAAGACACACTCAGGTCTTATATATATGTGTGTGCATGCCATTCGCGGTGGGCGTCGTTGAGGAAGTGAGATGCCTCATATGCGCCTCTACTGGCGCTGATGCAGCTGACGGGAGCTCCAACGCCAGGGAGTTCATTGCCTGCCCTCGTTGCCACCAACTGTTGTACTGTTCTGCGAACTGTGCGGAGGTTGGCTGGTTTGGCCATCGGGCATTTTGCGAGGTTCAGTCCGGCACGGATGCCGTGGCGCGGTTGGCAACGACGAGGCGGAAGAAATGTAGGCAACAAGAGAGGCGGAGTCAACTGGAGAACGCTTTAAGAAACCTTGCCTCGGTGGGGAAGGGGTCACAGTGCCATTTACAGGTACTGCGCCTGCTAGAGGCAATTTTTTTCACCGATGACTTTACTGGTGACGTCGTGGTTGCAGACTCAACTGAGCTCATCAAGGAGTCTGTGGAACTTCTTACAGCGGCATTATCGGACAGTGAGAGTACTGCGGAGACCACGGCAATAACACTGCTTTTGTCAGGGCTTCTGTCTCTCGCTCTTGGCAACAACGAAGCAGCATTGGCCATAGTGCGGAGGGGACTCGCCAAACTTATCCCGTACAAGTCAGAGGAAGGCGTTGTGGCCCGTTTGGGACTATTGGAGGCTGAGCGCGTAAACCTTTGGACTCGGAGGTACCCCAAGGTTGTGATGGCACCGGGAGAGACGCCGAGGGCTTGTAGACGAATTATGTCTGGTGAGGTGGTGGCCTGTGACGATGTGCCGTTATTGGCTTGGGAGGCCAATGGCTTTCCTCCCGCATCGGCTCCACGACAAACTTCCGTGTACGATGATGGACTGCGGGCGCTTGTTGATGCCTTCTTGCTGAAGGAAAGTGAAGAGCTGACAAGCGCGGGGTTGCCTGGAAGTAAAGAAGACCACTTGACACTTTTGCTGAATGGTCTGCACGGTGTGAGGGACGCAACGGCGGATGCAATTGTAGCGGCAACCACGTACCTGACCGCGTTCTCTGACGGACCACCGCCTTGCTGGATGGTGAAACTTTTTTTTACGTCAATGGCCTCGCGGCGATGCTATTGTGCGAAAAAGTGGGGTTTTTTTGATCTTGTTTCGCGTGTCTCTCACTCCTGTTCCCCAAATTGCATTTGGAATTCTGCTACCTGTGAGTTGCGGGCTTTGCGTAGCATAGATGCGCACGAGCCACTCACGATCGACAACTTCTGGAGACCCCGCTTTGACCTTGCGCGGCAGATGGTGCTGAAGCTCCCAGTTCCTCTCCGACAAGAGTCTGTGCGCGCGAACGTCGGATGTTGCTGCACATGCAGCCGCTGCACTGGTGAGGTGAGTGGTCCCCGCCACGCATGCGGTGTGATGGGTGAAGGAGTAAACGGGACAGATGCTCTACGTGCCTTTCCATGTCCCCTCTGTCGGGGCGAGGCGGGTTGGCGCTACCGACTCCTTTCGCACACGCAATGCCCTCAGAAGTGTGGGAGTGCACTGGAAGAGGCAAACAGAGTTGCACTACAATGCCGGTTCGCATCATTTGAGCCCTGGGTGTGCCACCGTTGCGGGGAGCGGTGGCGGGACAGCGAGATGCCCGCGGAGGAGATGCGACTCTGTCGTCAAGCCGAGCGTCTGGTGAGCCTCGCAGCGCGTGGCATTATTGCACGAAACTTTTTCGAGGAGACAAAAGACCTCATGCGTGCAGTTTCCCATTGTATGGGGCAGCACCATCACAGCGTGTATCTTCTAACGTGCGAGGCGTTCGTGCTGTTTTATCGTTACATCGCCAGCCGCTTTGCCCCGCCGACGGGCGTTGTTGCGCAAAACCACACCGTCTTGTGGTGCCGCAAGTGGATTAGGTGCGCTCAAAATACAAACTTATCGCAGGACTGCCCGCATGTTTACGCCTCGTTCATCGCGGACACATCCCGTTCTCTCACGGCCTTGGCGCTACGAATAGAAAAGGTGCTGCTTCTTCGCCACGCGGAGGCGCACTGCCCTACTGCGGTCATTCATGGGGCAGACAGCAGCGAGGCAGCGGACGTCGCAGCCATCCTCAAGGACGCGCCGGACAAAGAAAGCCCGCGGATTGGCCAATCCCCATCTGCCTTCGAGCGATTTATGAATGCAGAACAACAAGAGGATGAAGACGCATTAATTTCCGACTGGGAATCGCACATCTTGGGGCGCGTCCAATCCGAGATTCAAAGCAGTGAAAAGCCTAAACTACCAGCACACATGCGGAAGGTCCTCCAGCGATGACAAGAGTTCAGTCCACAACAGTATTTGCCCCATGCAATGAAGATGAAAGATAAAATAATAAAAAAAAATAGCGCGCAAAACTCTTCTGCTTTTATTTTAAGTATTTACACTCCCATTTAACTGGATGCCTCGATAAAAATACTTCTTGCTTCTTTACCTTACACAAACGCCACAACCAAGAAGTACTAGCACAACAATGCGACCAATACGACACTAAAAGCCGAAGAGCTCCGACAGACGAGACCCTGTGCACTCCATCACCTATTGATTTGGTTCGAAATACGGTGACCTCAAAAAATACTAAATGTCTTTCAACGACTC
>NW_021704251.1:30074-32701 GCF_003719485.1 Trypanosoma conorhini | reverse complement strand
TGCGGATCATGCGAACGTCATCAAGCACGTCACCGACGACGACGGCGATGGGGGCCTTCTTGCCCTTCTCCAGCCACACCGACTTGCGCCTCATGCAGACGGCAATGCGGCTCAGGGAGACGGGGGCGCGGTTGTTGCGGCTCTTCAGCAGGCGCTGGTGAACGAGCTTGTTGAACGCGGAGTTGGTGCGCTGGGCGAGGAACTTGTACAGCTTGATGAGAAGCTTGATGTACGGGTTCGTCGAGTACGTGTGGTGGCGCACCACGCGCTTCTTCTTCTGGACGCCGGTGAGGTCAACTCCCATCTTCGCTGGCGACTAGCGACAGAACTCCGAACACACACTTTCCCACCAGAGAAGCAAAAGAAGAGAAAGAGGTTTTTTTTTAAAAAAAAGAAGTAGTTTTGGCGCGCATTTCCTAAACCTATGCGGGGGGAAGTGCTGCCATCAACAAACAAACAAAACAGGCAAAACAAGCAAAACAAAACAAAGGAAAAGCTCAATCCAAGCATTCGCTGCAAGTTCACTATTTTTCTTTGTTTTTGTTTACCTTCATGTGTGAGTTCGTTCCTCGCTGTGTGTGCGTGTGTCAAACGTATCAAGTGGCCAAATGGACTACCGCCCCCTCATCTTCGCCCATGATGTGCCAGTCCGCACCGACACACCTCTCCCTCCCTCTCCTGCCCGCATGCACGTCTTGCTCCGCCTTACTTCGGTTCTCTTTGCCTCCCTCTTGGTGTGGTTACCACGGCGCAGATGCGCCGTTGCCGCCTCTCGCCACGTCCCCTTCCCGCTTCTCCTCCTAACACTCACTCTCACACACGCACGCACGCACGCACGCGGCGAGAGTGAAATTCGGCCGCTATCTCTCTCCCCCCCCCAAAAAAAAACGTGGCCGCATCCCACTACCTTTGCGACCTCACGCTACTTCTCCTGCGGACCCTGCATGAGGGGCTTCTGATTTCGAGCAAGCTCTGTGTATGGTGCGCCAAGCGCGCCGTAGGCCCACGACCACACCGCAGCACTCCGACTACGGTTTTCTCCCGATGGCGGTTTCTGCGTGGCTTTTCTTGATGCTGGCGCCGGCGTTGGTTGTGGTGCTGCTGCCGAAGACGAGGCCCCGGCGTATCTTGTGAGTGCAAAGATAAAGTCATCCATCGCGGGATCGTCGGTGCTGCCGCGCGCTACAACCCACGTGCCGGAGCGTATCTCCCCCGCGAGTTGGTCCCCGCCCCATCCACTAAAGCCGCAAATCACAACGATGTCCTTCGCGTCGGCGGTGCCGTCCTCAATTTTCTTCTGCAGCACGTCGTAGTTCCCATCCACCCACAACGTGCGGGAAACCGGGATGGCATCGTCCACGTCAGGGACACGATGCAGCAAGAGAATGCTCGAGTCGAAGGAGCCACGGCTGACAGGGCCCCCAATCATCACGGTGTGATTAGCGAGGTGCCTGCCAAAAATAGGGTGGACATGGTTCAGACGGATCGTAGCATTCACAGGCATTGTCATGCCCTCGTCATTTTCCAGCGGTTTGTTCAGTACGAAAGCGGCAGACTCATTTGGGGTGGAGCGGATGACTATCATGACGCTGTAGCGGAAGAAGTCATACAGCTGGGGGTGTGCCAAAAGCATATGCACTGAGTTTGGTGTTTCAAAGGGCGTTTTACTTGACTTCTTCCCAGAGGCCGCCGCAGCCCCGTTCTCCTCCTCCTCCTCCTCGGCTTCCTTCCCCGCCACATTTTGCCTCTCCCCCCGTACACGCACATCCTCCTCCGAGGTGCGACTCAGGATGCCCCGCTGGTCGCCAGTCATTCGTTCCAGCGCATCCGACAGCCCTTTTGTGAGAGACACGTTGTGCATCTCCTCCACGGCATCCACCACTGCGAGTTTGGGCGTCGGAAGCGTTTTGGCTTCCGGGGGCGGCGACACACCCGAGCCGTAGTGCTTTGACGCCATCTCTGTCACGTACGCAAGCTCCTTCAGTGCCGCAAACGCGTTATTCATCTGCGTAATAGAAAACGGCGTCTCCTCAAAGGACGTCCGAAGGACCTGCAGAAGCGAGGGGGACGGCTCCTTGCCGCCATCATTATTGGTGTTGTTGCCACTGCCGCTAGCACCGCCTCTGCTGCTGCTGCCGCCGCCGCCGCCGCTGCGGGAGTTGTCGTCAGCGTCGCGTCCATTCTGTGGGATGTAAAACTCGCGGCCGCAGTTCAGCCTGCGAATGAGGCCGTCGAGGAAGACGCGGGACTCCGGCCAGCCCGCCTGCTTCGCCACGTCAAACGCAATCCACCCGCCGCGGCGATGGTCGTACACCCGCTGCGGCGAGCACGTCAGAACGGACCGCAGCGCGATGTCCTTGTCGACACTGGCAGCCTTCTTGTAGAGCTGCCGGTACACCGTACGGACGATCTTCTCCATTTCCCAAACCCCTTCTCTCGCTCAGGCGCTCTCTACTCGCAAAGCCCACGCACAGACGCAGTGTGGGAAATTAAAAAAAAACAAGAAAAAAGAACAAAGAAAGGAGCCAGTGAACAGGGAAAGGAAAGAAGCAGTAACAACGCAAAGAAAAGAGCGCGAGGACAAGATGAGCTCCCTCACCCGCTCCCTTTCCTTCTCTTTTTCCCCC
>NW_021704251.1:3678-30049 GCF_003719485.1 Trypanosoma conorhini | reverse complement strand
ACGCAAGCAAACAACATGAAACACAGACACGCCCCGGGCAAATAACAGAGGTGTGACAAAAAGGAGTACTAGACAGAGGGCGAAGACCACCCCTCGTTCCTTTTGGGCGGGGGCTTCCTTTTTGGATTCGTGTTGCAGTTGCTTTTTCGCCCTTTCTCTCAAGGTGCCGCCGACTACATCATATCATCCAATGGTTCTACCTCTCCCTGAGTGGCGGTGCGCTTCGCCACCAAATTCATCGGATTGCCCTGGCGTGAGTCACGCAGACGCGCGGCATTGTCAATGTAACGCTGCTGCTCCCACGCCGCCTCCAACAGGTCCCACAGGCGCCACGTCACCGCCGCCGCCATTGGGCCGAGGGGCAAAAACATGCGGTTGTGGTAAATGGTGAGATAAAACCCCATCGCCGTTGCCACCGACGAGATGCCAGTCAGGCCGAACAAACTCCACTGGTAAAAGTACACACCCCACGAAGCGCTGGAGTGCTCTCGCAGCAGCCGTGTCGAGCTACCCTTTGAGACGTTCTCCACCGGATCACCAGCAGGATTGGAAATCACCAGCACGTTACCCCCGGTCTCCTTCAGGCGCTGGGCACGGCGCTTATACTGCGTTTGGAAAGCAAAATCGTCGAGCACGGAAAACATGGCAGCGCGCCGCACCTCCTCATAGGTGAGCTTCACCGATGTCGCACGCTTGATCACAGGCGCGGGAGGTGCGCTGACACTCAGTGACGCAGGTTGCTGCATGCTCGACTAACGACAACTAATTGCTATCACACAGATGGACTCTGTTCTGGTGGGGGGAAAAGCAAAACGAAACTAAAAAAAAAGACACATGGACCGACATGGGATGCAAAGCGCAACAAAATGTTCCCTCCAACACCCATTTCCCCCATTTCATGCTTCGCTTTTATGCTCCTTTTCATTTGTGAATTCGTGAAGAAAAAAGAAAAACAGAGTTGGTGGGGGGGGGGGGGGACGTTGTGTCGGTCTGCCCTAACGCAAGCGCATAGAGTGGCAGCGCAAGCGTGCATCACACAAGTCTGTTTCTGACGCGGCGATGCTAATCCGCACCACGAAACAAACAACACTAGAAATAAAATAAATAAAATAAAACTTAAGAACTGTACGGATTACGGGGAGAAGCCCGTTTCCCCCGCCGCCTCCAGAGAGGATGAAGCGCGACTCGGGCCTCCCCCACCGTTCGGGGGCATCATGCTGGGGGGCAGCGTGCTTCTTCTTCCCGCCATCCCCAGCGGCGGCTGCTGCTCCTGCTGACTTACTTTTGGGGCAGGGATGTTATCGCAGCCCGTCACCTCCTGGAGGACGTCGGCGGAGGGACACGGTGAGTACTTCCCAAAAGAGAGCGGACGGCCAGCGTGCGGCGGCTCTTTTGGGGGCGGCTGTCGTCGCTGCTGCCCCTCCGCTTCCGCCTCAGCCGCAGCAGTCGTCTCTACACGGCTCTGCTCAATGGCCAGTTGATATTGCTTCTGCGCCAACGCCGTCTGCTCCGCGGTAATTTGCTGTTGCAGTGCATCGTGTTCTGCCTTCTGCGTCAGCGCCGCCTGCAGCTCCCTCTTGAGCAGCTCCACCTCCTCCTGCATTTCCTCGCGGCGGGCGCGAAACAGATCCTTGTCGTGATTTATTAGCTCCCTCATCGCCGCCATCTTCGCAATCTCCGTTCCCACGGCGGCCCGCCGCGCCGTCGCCGCTTCCTCCGCTACCACGAGGCTAAGTAGTTGCTCACACATCTGAATCCAACGCGACTCCGTCTCGCGCTGCCTCGCGAAGACGTCGGCATTTTCCTTCTCCATCGCGTGAAAGAGACGACGCCGCTGGGCGCGCACTTTCGCCCGCTCCTCCATAATCGCCCGGTTGCGCTCCGCGAGTCGCTGCATTATTTCTGTCGTTGTGCTGGCCGTCGGGAGGTGTGTGCGTGCGGCGGTGGGGGCAAGCGGAGCGGTGGGACCTGCAGGAGTCAGCATCACCTCATGGCCCCACTGCAGCAGCTCCCGCTGCTCCCTCTCCCACGCCATGCGGAGGAGTTCAACGCTCGCAAGGTGAGACTCCCGCGCCAAGCGTTGCTGTCGCACAGCCTGCACGTCCTCCTGGAGGTTGGCAGCGATGTGTTCCCGCAGCTCGCCACATCTTTGACGCGTTGCCGATAGTTCACTCTGTCGGCTTTGCACCTCTTGCAGTAAGGCCACGACGGTGGCCTCTTTCTCCTGCAACGCCATACGCAAGAAAACCTCCTCATCTGTCAGGAACAAGTGGCCCTCTCCCTCGACGCGGTGTGCCTGGTTCCACATCAGCTGCTCGCGGAGAAGTTGCTGCACAGACGACTCCAATTGGCGCACTTTGCTGGCGATGGACTCCGCCCTCGCTGTGCACATGCCCTGCGCCACCTGCTTCTGCAGCGCCGCACCGTCGCCATTCCAAACCTCATTGCTGTCGTCTTCTTTGGCCCCGTCGTTGCCCATCCGCAGCATTCGCTCCAGCTGCCTCTGCAGCGTCTCCTCCTCAGATTGCTGGAGCCTCTCCGTGACAGCCCGCTCCACTTGACAGCGGTTCTCCAAGTCGGCTCGCTGGCTTTTTGCCGCAAGCGTGTCACTCTCATGCACCGCGGCGGCTTTTCGCTGCAGACACTCGGCAGACTCCAATGCAAGCTGTTCGAAGCGCCGTGCGGCTGCTTCCATCTTCGCCGCCACCTCTCGCGTGCGTGACTCCAAACGCTGCCTGGCGTTCAAACGCAGTTGCTCCGTAGCTTGCTGCAATCCCTGTCGCAGGGCAGCCATGCTGCGTGATCGCAACTCTGTACGACGCTGGAAAAACTCGCGATAGCGCCGCAGGAAGTCTTGCATGAACTCCCCGAGATCCTCCTTGCGCCTGACAGCATCCTGCAAGTACGCCAATTCGTGCACCTTACGCACCTCTCCGGCAACATCCCTGGTTTCCTGGTGAAGAAACTGCACCACGCCGCTTGCAAGGGACTCCAGTCGCTCATCATGATGTCGTCGAATCAGTCGGAGAGCGGCCTTCATCTTGGCCTCAACACCGCTATCGCTATCAGTACTAATTGTGTGACTCTCCTCTGCTGCAGTATCCATGCCGCCAGAATCACCCCCATCTGCAGCGGACTTCTTTTCACTCCTCGTCTCTTCTTCTGCCAGGGCTAGGAAGATGCCCTGCTCATCATATCTATGTTGCTGCAGCAGTAACTCACGCTGCTGGGACAGCCGATCTATTCTGACCTTGGCATCTTCTACCGCTGTCGTGAGGGCGCGCAACTGGGCCCCATAGCGCTCCTTCTCCGCCGCCGTCACCTCCTCCTGCTGTCGTTGCAGCAGCTCGGGGGTGCGCTCACTTATCTCCATCAGACGTCGTTGGTGGTACGAGTCATACTGGCGCCGCTCGCTGACGACGCGGCTCTCGCTGGAGGCGAGTTCCGTCTGCTTCTCGATGATCTTTGTCTCCAGCTCCGTTAACTCGGTGTCCGCCCGTAGTTGCAGGGTGTCGAGCATACCATGCATGTGATCAAGCTCCATCGCAACAGCGTCCAGCGAGGAGAGAAGATCACGTCGCTGTGTCTGCCGCTTCATCTCCGCGTCCTCCACGTGCTCCTGCGGAGGCGCGGCAGCCGCAGTGTTTGCGTACTGGCTTCGCCCTGAAGCCAGCACCGCTGACGACGTCGTCTTCTCAAGAAAGGCGAGCGGATCTTCGTCGTCGCCGTCATTCCGTGCAGCCGCAACCGCGTCGTGTCGGCCGCTCCCACCCACAAATGTCACCAACGACGCACCCCGTGAGCTCATCACAGTCGCACTTGTGCGCGTGGCCGGGGGAGGGATGTCATCTACCTCCCACGGCATGGGCTCTTCTTTTACCGCCGCCGTGGAAGCTGGTGCTTTTGCCACTGTCGAAAATGCAGACGCCGGCGGTGCTTGTCGCCCCAGGCCTTTAGGGGACACGACGCCGCGTCTGCCTGCGCGGCCCTCCACAAACGCGCTCGAGAAGCTGCCGGTTGCCGCTGACAGCGTTGATGCCCCGCTCGGTGGTGGTGGTGGTGGTTGTGACCGACGACGCTGCTCAGCAGAGAATTCCGCCATGACAGCGTCAATGGACTTTAAATCGCCCGCGAAAGGATCGTCAAAGTTCATCTCCTCCCATTGACTGAGCAAAAAAAAAAGAACAAAAGCAAAGCAGAAGAAGCGGTACACACACACACACACAGACATCTTGGAGTGGAGGCAAGAGAAGAGAATGATCATGTACCTGGATGCACACCTACTTCCGTACAATACACAGTGAGACCACTGCAAAGTACATGGTGTGCCTACATGTCTGATGTGCAGAAAGAGAGTAGCGTATGCGTCGAACACACATAGCCAGAGAAACGACTCCTGTGTCCAGTAAAGCACACTTGACACTATAATACATATCCTTACATGGAACTTTATGCATATATATGTATGCATGCATTACGACTGCACACCACGTTTCACTGAGATTTTTTGTCGTTGTTGTCTCACGTTTTTTTTTTACCCCCTCTCGTTTTGTTTCGCATTCGTCGGCTCCACTTGCGGCGGCGACCATCCTCGTCAGAGAAGCACGCCGTCGGTGTGAGTGCGTGAGGAGGCAAGAAAACTTCTGAGCAACGCAACATACGAGAGAGAGGGGAGGGGAAAAAAAAAACAAAAACGTCAAATTAAATCAGAGGAAGTAAGACTCAACAACAAAAAAAAAGACATGACCGTGAGAGGAAAAAAACGGAGGGGGAAGAAGACCCAAGGAATATCATGCATCCGTGAGCTCACTCCACGCAGGCAGAGGCGCCTAGGCCTCCATCGGTGTCGGTTCCCGCTTCGCCGCATGGCCCCCTGGCAGCCTTTGGTAGCATGTCTGGTTGATGAAGAAGAGGAGCGCCTTGATGATCTTCTCCTTGTCTTCCCACGACAGGTCGCTCAGGTACACCCCCTCACCGCCCTCACCGAGGTTGATGAAGACGCCGTTGCTGCTACTCGTGGCATCGCGCGTCGGCCTTGCGCTACCGCCACCCCGCCGCCGCGGTGCCGCTCCAGGGGGCGGTGACGGCACCGCCACAGAGGACGAGGGCCGCGTCGACGAAGCAACCGTTGTGTTCACGGCCACAGCAGAAGGTGTGGCGCTGGCTAAGCCCATGGCAGGAGCACTTACCGGCGACTCCGTTAGGAAGGTTGTGCCCTTCACCGCCACAGGGGAGGGCACCCGCATCCCTGCCGCCGGCGGAGTCTGCTGCTGCTTCTGCGGGTGGACGCCGCTGCCGCCGTCGGCGGCGGGGAGGGATGGCAGCTGCACCGGGGGGCCCAATGGTGGCCGTCGCGGCGCCCTCGACCGCATCCGCCGCACGTCTTCGAGCGCCACGTAAAAAAACCTCTCAAGGTCAGAGCGCTGGTCCACTATGGTCGAGGCAACGTGGCGCAGTCGCTGCAGCTCAACGCGGTGTGACTGCAGCGAGCTGCGCGTCTCGGCAAGCGTCTTTTCCAAGTTTTGTATCTGTGTCTCGTACTGGCGCGAGAGCTCGTCCCGGATCGCTTGTTTCTCTTGTATCAGCTCCTTCACGCGCCGCTCTAACCGCTGCGTTTTTACCTCAGACTCCCGTGCGCGACGATTGCCCAGCACAATGCGTCGCAGTGCCTCCTCGCAGGCGTGTTGGTGCAGCTCCCCCTTCCGCCTGACATCGGCACACTCCGTGTTCTTCACCGTCGTGAGTTGCACCAGTTCCTCAATTTCCTGTGTCAGCCGAACCCGCTCGTACTGCAGCGACTCATGGTCCTCTAGCAGCGCCTTGGACTTCGCCTCTAGTAGTCTTTCGGACTCCTTCTCCACCTGCGTCTTGAACGATTCCCGCATCATCTCCTCCAGCGCAACTAGCCGCATCTTGCGGTCCACAGTTTGAAAACGCAGTGCGGCAATCTCGCCGTCGTGGCGTGTTCGCATGTCCTCAATCTCGTCGTGCAGCCGCTGCAGCTCAAGCCGGTGCCGCTCCCGCTCATGCACCTGCTGCGCGGCCGCCTTCAATTCTGTCTGCAGTCGCTGGACAATGGCGGCGTACTGCGTCATCTGCGCATCCCGCTCCTCTAAAATATGCTCGTACTGGTGTCGCAGAGCCTCCTCCGCCTCCGCACTCTCCGCGAGAAGACGCTCAATCTCGCCCCGCTGCTCGCTTACCTCCGCCTCCGCGCACTGCAGCTTCTCCTTCAGGTGCTGCACCACCTTGATCGAGTCGGACTCGTGCTCCTCCAGCTGATTCCGCAGCAAAACATTCTCACGTGACATGGTTTCACACCGTTTCGAATAGTCTGCCATGGCAGACTTTGTGAGGCGCAGGTCAACGTTAGCAAAGGTGGAGGCAACCACGTCGCCCAGCGGCGCCACGCTTCCGCGCCGCGTGGGAGAGGAAGGATTGTTCCCCCGGCGGTTGGCACGACCAAACATTGGTCGTGCTCGCGGCGGCATTGCAAGAAGTGTGATGAAAAATAGACCACTTTGTGTGCTTGTGTGTATGAGTCGGTGGGTGGGACGGCCCAATGCGACTGTGTAACTGTCAATGCGACCGCCTTCTTACCACGATGGGCAAGAACTCACACACACACACACAAAAACACACGTAGGAGAGAACGTGGTTAAAGGCACGGAAGACGAAGAAAAACCATGGGAGAGGGGAAGCAAACAACAATGAGCTGTCATGACCCAGTTCTATGCAAGAGTTTAATAACAAAAAAAAAGGACTGCGCCCGTGCCGATCCATTAGTCCCGTTACAGTTGTAGAGTATTAAATGTTGCCTGAGTTGTGTCGCTAAGCATTCAACGCGTATGAGTTTGGCTTTGACATTCATTGTTTTACTCCTGCGCCTAATTCCCACTCTTGTTTGTTTGCTTGTCTTTTTAGTTTTCTTTTTCTTCTTTTTATTCTTCTTCTCCCTGCAGGATGCCCCCCACCCCCCACTCACCCCAAAGTCGTCTAGCGCCTCCGCACATCAGTCCTTCTTCCCCTCCTCGTCGTCCTCGCCCTCTTCCTCGTCGTCCCCCTGCATCCACCGGCGCTCCTGCTCAAGACGCTCCTTCGACCGCTGCTCACTGCGCTGCACGAAGGGGTTCATCGGACTCTTCTGCCACATCTCCCACAGCAACTCATCGTACTGCGTGCGGCGCAGCCTGGGTTTCTCCTCACGCAGCGTGGGAAGGTGCTCCTCGCAGAACTGCCGGTAGAGAACGCGTGCACGTTTGCCGATGTGGCGATCCTCCGTCACAGACGCAGCCCCCGTCTGCATGCCAGACTGCAACGCTGAGAGCGCCTCCGTGACGCCACCGGTTGCCTTTATCTCGCCGCTGCTGTTCCTAGCCTCCTTCCTCGCCGCCCGGTTTGGATTGCTCTCCGGCAGTGAGGCCTCCGCATTATCGACGAGAGCCCCTGGTTGCCGCCGGCGCTCATTCTCCTTTCCCTTGTCGTAGTCGCTGAGCAGCTTTGACAGGTCCTTTTGAATCTGCCGCCGTGAAACTTTCTGCGGCACCTTCTGGCCCAACTCCTGCTCCTCCCGCTCCAGTTGCTCCTTCCGCTCCGCCCGCGCCTCCTCCTGCCTCCGCGCCTTCTCCTCCGTCTCCTGCTGCTTGGCAAGCCTCTTCAGCTGCCTTGGATCATCCTCCACCCACTTGGCGTCCTCCATCGTCTGCTCACGCACCGCCTTCGTCTTCGCCTGGCGCTCCTGATCGCGCTCGCGAGCCTCCGCCGCGTGGCGGTTCGTGAACTTATTCGACTTGGGTCCGCTCGGCATCGAATCACACACACGCACACAGACACACACTACAGGAAGTGAAAAGGAGAGAAGCAGCAAAGAGCAGAAGCGCAGTTGCTGCGGCGTCAATAATAAAAAAGAACACAGCAGGGAAACACCCGCCATGCATCACACACAACCACAGCCAAACAACGGGGAAGTACCGTGTCGCTTTTTTCATCCCTTCCTTTCCCACATCGCTTTTTCGTGCGTGGCTATATATATATATGTATATATATATTTTCGTTGGTTGGCTGGCGAGCGCGGCGCCGACGGTGTGACGCAAAGCCCCTTGACAAGGCCCACCCCCCTCTCCTCCACACACAGCCTCCACACACACACGCACCGCGTCCACCTTGGCAAGCATTCCACGCTTTGCCTCACTCCAGACGGACGCCTGCAATGCAATCGTTGCGCATGACGGGACGCAGGCGCAGCCCGCGCGACGCACCGGCGCAGCAGCCCTCCGCGATGACGCGCACCAGCTGCACGCCCTCCTCCTCGCTGCGGTACCCCAAGGACCGCCGTTTTAGTAACGTTCGCGAGACGTTCTCAAGAGGAAGCAGCAAAGCCGCTCCGCCCACCGGGAATGCGCACAGCACCGCAAGCCTGCCAATGTCGACGCTGCCACGGTTCAACTCCGGCACTTCGTGACCGTCGTGCATGTGCATCGAATGCACAACATCGTCTATGCAGCAACGGGCACTTGCGTCCCTTTCCGAGGCGTCCAGGAAACTCGTGTGTATACCCGTCACATCAACAATGCGGCGACCACGCAACGCCGCCGGCGCAGCAGAGCCCATCCTCACAAGAACGTCCCCGGCGCGGAGCGGCGGCGGCGACAACGAACCGCCGGGTGGTGCACCGTGGGAGGAAGTTGCCTTCCCGAAGCGCCGCTCATAATACGTGTTTCCGAGAAAACTCATCGGTGTCCGCTGACCGTAGCTGCGCTCCCTGCAGTCCCCGACGGCAGTGTACACAAGTGGGCCACTTGGCGTCATCCGCCTTCCCCAAAAACACCTGCCGGTGAGCAAAGGCTTAGCGGACATGGGGGCCACTGCGAACGCCGTTGCTGCCAACTGCCGCCGCCGCTGTTCGGCAGGCCGAGGGGAAGCCCACGACAGCCGAGCTACTTGATGTTGTTTTGAGGCCGTGCAGCGAGACCACCAGCAAGGAAAAAAAAAATAACAAGTGAAGACGCCGGTCGTCTAATGACAAAGTCAGGAGGAAAAAAAAAAACGGACCACGCACCGACGCCGAAAGCGAAGGGAAAGGGAGGGAGGGAGGGAGGGAGGGAGGAAGTAAAGCAAAAGAAAAAAAACGCCGAGCGTTTTCCTTCATTACAGCGCTTCTCCACGCAGTCGTGTGGCATTTATATACCTCCGCTCCAAAGCCCCGCCCTGGTTTACTCCGCTCATTGCCGCCGCGCAACCCCCATCCCCCCCGCATCTCCTCAGCACCCTCCCCCCAGCTTCGTGCTTCTCGTCCGCCTCCTCCTGTCCCGCCCTGCTTGTCCTCCCGGTTTGCGCTACCCGCCCCCGTCGGGTCGCGCGTCGGTGGGCAGCGGCACGCTGAAGGTGTACTGCTGGTCAAGTCCCACGTACGAGTCGCACACGAGGTACAGGCTGAGAGCCACCGCACCGCCCTCTGCAAACTCGGCCCAGTCGTCGTCCCAGTCGAAATGCAAAGTCGCCTCCACGCGATTCGCCAGTCGGTTGACGCGCTTCAAGGCGATTAACTCCCCTGTCTTCTCATAACCCACCACGAGCCAGTACTGCTCGTCCTTCGGCTTCGTAAAGTGTGGGGCAACGACATGTTTGGTTTGCAGGGAAAGACGTGTGAGGTGCACCGTCAACGCGTATTCCGCAGCGGCAGCCACTCCTGCCCCAGCTCCCAAGTGTTCCTCAGCACCGTTCTTCGAACTCGACGCGAGCATTCGCGAGAGACGCAGTCGCACCTCAATGAGAGGGAACCCGCGTACAGCCGCCATCGCCTCACGGAGCTGCGTTGCACTCAAACCACAGTCGTCGCGCAGCACCGCTTGTAGTGTTTGCACTGCGGCAAATGAACTATTCGCAACTTGAGCCGCGTGTTCAAGGTTGCCGCAACGTGCGGCAATCGTGGGAAGCATCGCCGCCGTGACATGCGGTATCTGAAGCAGAGTGCTGGAGTGCCACCACAGGCCCTGCACGATGCACTGCAGCAACGACATGCAGCGTAGCGCGGCGTACAGGTGCCCGTTGTTTGAGGTAATGTCAACCATCGCCTGCACTACACGCACGGCGTTGTCAAGAGCCGACTTCAGGTCCGTGTAGTAATCCGAGACGGGCAAAGTGGCCCGCTCGAAATGCGCCTGGAAAAGCAGAAACGTCTTCACATGGGGTGACTCCGCGTTGTTTGGATTGATTGGCAGTGGCAAGGATTCACTGAGCATCAGGTTGAGTTTGTCCTCATTGTGCCGCACAGGCATCTCATTAAACTCCTCCGCCTCACACAGCGCCTTCAGCACATCAAAGTGCGAGCTGTCAGCATGAATGTGGTGGTCAAAGTAACGGACTGTCTTGTGTGAGAGGTAATAGTAAGAGCATAGCCTGCCGAGGACAGTGCAGGTCAACGCGTCCGGGTCTTTTTCACCGTCACTGTCAGCGGCATTTGCCCCCTTACGATCCTCCTCCTCCTCCGCCTCCTCCTCAGGCGAGGCGATGCAGCCACAGTCCTCAAGCTCGTCCAAAACGTTGGCGATAAGGTTGGAGATAAAAATTGTGACCGCCTTCGGCGAGCGATCCTCCACGCCGTAGTACGACGGGTTCTTCACGAGTCGACGGAAGAGGTACGTCCACGTCAAGTAGTCCACGGCGTCCTGTCGAGACGCGATTGTTCCAGCCACAACCTCGGCGTTGATGTGTACATGCAACTGTTGATGCAGCGCACTCTCCACCGGAAAGGGATCGTAGAGAAACTTGCGGTAGAAACCTTTTTTGGGCTCGTGGCACAACACCTGTGCGATTCCCTCATCATCGTACTGTGGACGGCCCGCTCGACCAATCATTTGCAGCACGTCTGTGATAGGGTAGTCCACGTAGCTCTTGTCCTTCCCGTCGTAGTACTCTGTGCCCTTCACCACGACCATGTGTGCGGGGAAGTTGACGCCCCACGCAAGCGTCGACGTCGCCACTAGAATCTGCAACTTCCCAAGAAGAAAGGCGTTTTCCACCTCCGTGCGGTCTCCCTCCAGGAGGCCGGCGTGATGAATGCCAATACCAAACTGCATGCAGTGCTTCACGTTGACGTCGCTGATCTTCTCGGTGAGTGCGGTAACCTCCTCCACGTCCATGCGCACAAACTTGGCCGTGTTTTGCTCCATCAACAGAAATCCAATGAGAGCCATTGCCGTCAGTCGCGTCTGCCGCCGCGAGGAGACAAACACAATAACAGGCTTGTTGGGGCTCTTCTCACATATCGCATTATACACTGGCTTGTTCATCGCCGCCATGCGAGGACAGTATTGGCTGCCGTGGTGACCAGATATGTACACACGCATTGGCACCGGCCGCACAGAAGGGTCAAAGTTAAACACCGCCCATCTCTCTTGGATGCCAAGCCAAGAACTGAGATCGGCCGGGTTCGCCACGGCGGTGGAGAGACCAACGAGACGGATGGGTGCCTTACGATGCCAGCCAATGTATCGCATGCGGCTGACGATCACCTCAAGAATTGGGCCACGGTCAGAGCCAAGCATGTGAATCTCGTCAAAGACCACCAGACGAACCGCCGTCACGTAGCGGCGCACCTGCCAATTGCGCGAGAGACCGTCCCACTTCTCGGGCGTTGTGCATAAAATGTCCGCCCGCACCAAGGCGGCGATGTCGGGGTTGACGTCACCGGAGAGCTCCAACACACGTCGACCGAGACGCCGATCAAATCGTGCGGTCCAGTCTCGCACCCGCTCCTTCACAAGCGCCTTCAGCGGGGCAATATACACAATCTTCGACCCGGGGGGACACTTCTCAAAGACGCGCAGCATCGCCATCTCCGCCGCCACAGTCTTGCCACTACCCGTCGGAGCTCCAAGGAAAATACTGCTGTCCGTGTGAAAGAAGGCGTGAAACACTTGCGTTTGCACCGCATTAAACTGTGGGAATTTTTCGTAAATGGCTTGGTAGGCTTCTGGAATCACTTCACGACGGAGAGGCGCGAGAGGCAGCAGCCGCGTCGTCACTTGCGTATCCTCCGGCAGGTGCAGGTGCCCGATAGAAAACGTGAAATCCTCCTGGCTGCCGAGCCAACGGTCACTGTAAAAGCGTACCGAGTACATCTCGTACTCGGGAACAATTGGAACCGAGAGGTCGACGATGACCGGCAAGCCCATCTCCACCTCTTTCCGCTTCAGCAAGACCATCTCATGGTGGAAGATGAAATTGTTGTCCTGGTCCTCAACGAAGAGCCAGAACTGCTCCACGGAGCCGTGATGACGGCTGTTCCAGGTGAAGGTCGGGGTGATGGTTATCTTCACACGAAGAATTGTGCGTGTGATGGGCTGAACATCAACGCTGAGGTTCACGGCGGGAAACGACGCCACCAACCCGGCGATCACGCTACCCATGCGTTGGTTGTGCACCAACGACCCAATCTCACGCGCTGTCAGCTCCTCCAGCAGCATCATGCTCGGTCGCTTCTGCTCAAGGTGCCTCTGGACGGCATCTGTGAAGTCCACGTTGAACTGTCTCAGGGGGTGCTCAAACTCCCAGCAACGCCGCTCCATGCACTTGCAAAGGGTCAGAAACACGGCCGTGGTCAAGGGATGTCCGCGCTGCGTCTCAATCTCAAACAGTGCCCTCGAAATACGAGGCACATTTTGCACCACATAGTTGACGTCCGAGGCCAAGGAATGCATATCAACGTGAATCCGACTAATGTAGGCCTTCATGAGGGTTGTTACCTTCCACTCGACGCTTGTCTCATCAGTGCTTTCGCCGACAATCGCGTAGCGCTGCACCTGCTTGGGCAGCATGGAGTGTATCTTTTGCAACTCGTCAAGCTCCTCCTGTCGTACACGCAACTGCGAAAACTCACTTGCGGAAGCGATGACATCCATGGCCGCACCCATATCCAGGCTATCGATCCATGTCTCATCTGGTCGCCGCAGCTTTTGGTTAAATGTCGCAATAGTCTCATGTGAAATGTAATAATGGCTTGCGATGCGTCCTAGTTCTGTCGTATCAACCGCACCTGTCTGTTGGTTGTAGCGAATCATACCAGTATTCGCCAGCTCCTCCGCAACCTTACTTACGAGTTCGTAGCGCACGGTTTTGAGCTTCGGATCGCGGCGCACGGCTGCGATTTTCAAGCCGTACATGAGCGGATTCACCCGCAGCCGCTGCCACATGTACGTGTACTCCAACCACCTGGAGCCCTCCACAATGGAGGAGATGGTTCCGGCGTGGATTTCCGCATTGAGGTGGTCGGCAAGATTTTTCTGCAGTTGGCTTTCAATGGGAAGCGCGTTGGCCAGCAGGCGAAGGTAGTGCCCCACGTCCTTCTCGTCCGACACAATAATGCCGTGGCCGCTTGTGTCGTACTGCGGTCGACCTGCGCGGCCAAAGATCTGCATCACGTCAAGGACGGAGATGGGAACAAGACCCCCACGACTTGGGTCATACAAACGGGTCCCGCGAATGATAACGGTGTGTGCTGGCAGATTCACGCCCCATGCAAGGGTGCTGGTGCAGACAAGCACCTTTATGAACCTGTCGCGGAACAAGCCCTCCGTCGTGGTGCGGTCGTGTCTAATCAGACCGGCGTGGTGAACGCCAAAGCCGGCCGAGAAGAGACTTGTGAGGTCGCGGCCTTGCAGGCTGCAGCCCCGCTTCACCGCCTCACTCGGCAAGGTGCCGCTCGGTTTAAACAAACTGTCCTGGGCGTGTTTCGTCGCCTCCCCGACAAAGTACTTGGCAAGCCCAACGGTTTGCTTCCGCGAGTGTACAAACACCATCACTTGGTGTCCCTCACGCACATTTCTTACCACCTCCGTGTACGCAAGCCAATCTAGCTGCTGCTCCTTGTCTTTTGCGCCGGTGTGCAGGCCAAGAAACGTCTGCTCAAGTGGTACTGGGCGGTATTCAGGCCCAAACACCTTGAGTCCTTCCTCGAGATCGACCTGCAAAAAGTTGGCTACATCCTTGTAGTTTGGCAGCGTCGCAGAGAGGCCAACAAGGCGCGTCGGCTGCCGTTGGTCTGCATGCAGTTCATCCTGACGCAGGGTCCTAGCAACAATGGCCTCCAACACAGGACCGCGGTCTTCATTTAGCAAATGAATCTCGTCAATAATAATCAGTCGGACCTGTTGAACAAAGTCTTCGTTGCTTTGCTTGCGCGTGATGACATCCCACTTCTCTGGTGTGGTTACAATCACCTGCGTCTGGGCGATCTCTCGCTTGGTCAGCTGCATGTCGCCCGTGAGCTCCCGCACCACCATGGCAAATGGTGCCAAACGGCGTGAGAAATTCTCTACCATCTCTTGTGCAAGTGCCTTCATGGGGGCAATAAATATTATTTTGAAGTCACGATTCAACGTCCCTTCCTCAAAGTGTTCCTGAATGCAGCGCAGCATCACCAGCAGGGCACAAATCGTCTTGCCCGCGCCCGTCGGGGCACACACAAGCATGTTCTGCGACGTGTAAAAGGCTGTTCGAAAGAGCGTGGTCTGAATGGTGTTGAGGTGCGTGACGCTGAGAAAGGCCGCGTGTGTCCACGCCGGCAGGGATGTGGCAACGCACACGCGCTCAGTCACAGGCATCACCTTCTGGGCAGGTGGAGGGACATGAATGCGGAGGTGGTCCTTCTTCTGCGTCACAGTGAACCCGCTGGCCATGGAAGAGCCAGTGACGCTAAGATCACGCTTAAAGATCTGATCCAACTCCGACTCCCGCATGAGCTGTCGATACCGCTGTGTCATGTGCGCCAGCCAACGCTGATCCACCGTTTCCCCATTGCGCGCAAACTCCACCTCCCGCATCGCTGAGCGCTGCTTCGCTGTCTTCACAAAACGAAGTGCTAGTGCGTGTTGTGGAGAGGTGGAGGAACTGTTTCGGGCGTCCGGCCCGTCATCGTCGTCCTCCAGAGTGCAGAACTCCTCCAGGAGACGCAGAAAGATGTCACGCGGTCGGTGCATGACGCACTGGAGGAGGTCGTAGTGCTCGTCGCCAAGGGTCTGCAGCAGTTCGTCAATGGCACGCACCCGCGCCGCATCTCGTTGCTTCTCTGTGTCACACGCCGTGACCTTGTCAAGGGCATTCAGAATAATTTGCGTCATGCTCTCATCAAAGCAGACGTATATTTGCGACACTATATCGTCCACGCTCGAGAGCAGCATATCCAGCGGAACCTTGCGGCTCTCCTGGTATGCGGAGCGTCCCACACTTCCCACGCGATCGCCACGTGGTGAAATGGGTTCTCCAGAATGCGACACCACCGTGATGGTCTGCTGCCGCTGCATGAACTGCCCAACAAAGGAACTTGTGCGCCGCTGCTTCTCCGTGTCAGCCATGACCGTCAACACATCCTCCAGCAGGCTTGTCGCGTAGGTGCTGGGACGTCGTTGATGAGAGCAGCTTGCGTACATGCCCTCCAGTCGACGCAGGGCGGCCTGAGCGTCGTGGCCCCAACTGTTCATGATAGTCGGCTTTTTCCGGCGCGGAGCCGCTTCCTTCTGGGGCTTATTTTCCCTGTCGCCACGGCGATGGCCCCTCGCCGCGCCACTCGCGGCGTTGCCGTCGCCGTCGTTGTAGGCCGACCAGCAGGCCGTGCAGTACCACTTGTTGTCCCCGGGATCCTCGGCACCCTCGTCGTACGACTTGCATTGCTGGCACAAATTCCTCCGGGGCATGGCATTCGAGGCCTCCAGCGACGAAGCCCTTGAAAAACAAAGACAAAAAAAAATGTGAAGGTGGAAACACAAAAAACACCTGCTACCCTCCCGCTTGTCCAAAAAAGGCACGACACGACAACCTTTAAGCTGCTCAGCAATGAGAGAAGAGAAGTGAAGAAAGAATGAAGAAAAGGGTAACGGCATATTCTTTTTTTTTTTTTGTCTTCAAGCAAGAACTGTTCAGATGAGTTTTTTTTTTTTTTCAGTCTCGCTTTGGTGTTGCCCTTGTCGTGCGCATATAGATAGGTATATGTATATATTTATGTGTGCATACTGTCACCTCTTGTGGCGACTGCCCGCTGCCAAACTAACTGTACTGCAGGAGAATAGTTGTCTGCAGGTGCTCTGTTGACCCCGCCATCGCCACGCACCACGACTTCTCTGACCCCTTGCGAGGTCTCCGCGCCTCCGGTGCCTCGTCGTCGAGGGTGCAGTAATAATCATTCACACGCGAGAGGGCGGTGAGGCTGCAGTACGGGGCGGAAACTCGGTTGTCCAAGCTGTGGTGCCTGGGGCAGCAGTGCTTCACCGCCATCGCCACCGCCTCCGCGTGTGTCACCATCATAATACGGGTTGGTGGCAACAGCACCGCACCCTCCTCGCGTGCCGCTGCCACAGCTGACCTCATCGCTGATTGATGCACAAATCTCCGAGGCAGACGTCTTGCCTCCTGCGCTTCGGCCTCTTTAACGCACATGGGCACGCCAGCGGCCTCCCCTGCGCTGGCGTCAAAACGCACTTGAATCGCCTCCCCAACTCGGCGCAGCATATGCGTCGGGTTCTCTGGGTAATTTATACCCGTGAGGTCGCTGCTGATGCTGCCAAAAACACGCTGCGCCGCACCATCCTCCGCGCACGCTTTCCTGCGCAACGACTGCCGCATCGAGGCAGAGGTCCAGACAGGGAAGGCAGGCTTCTGTGCCCACCGCTCCTCAAGCACCGTCAGCCATCGCGCGGTCATGGCATCGTCAATGTCGTCCTCCGTGCCGCCCCCAGCGGAGCGAAAAAAGGCCCCCAGAGACGTACACAACGTCTCCCAGTGCGGCCTAAAGGTGATCGTGTCTGTGGTGAAGAAATACCTGCCGCCCAACCTCGGTGGACGGGAAAACAACTTTGCGGAGTGCCATTCTGACAACAGGGGATCGACAAACAAGGCAAGCTTCCCGTCAAAGCCGACGATGTTCACAATGAGAGCTGTCTCGATGCAACGGTGAAAAGGGGAAACGAGCAGCAACGAGAGCATTCCTAACGCCCGCTGCCGCACCTTACCATGCCTTCGCTTCCGCAAAAACGTGAGCCCTGTTTCAAGGGCCTGCCGTCGACCGGCGGCGGAAAGCGGGGGATCGGTGTCTGGTAGCTGCGAGATGGCCCGCCACGCCCGATCCACGTGGTCCAGCCGCTCCCCATGACGCAGCAAGAGCAGTTGATCCATAAATGCAACGGATTCCCGCCGCTGCTGCTGCTGCCTTGTGAGCCGCCGCTTAGAGGCCTGCGCGTGTTGCACGCTCGTCATGAAGACGACAGCGCCAATCTCAATGTCGGGTGGGGGAGGAAGCGGTGCGGCTCCGCCCGGGCCGGAGGGATTCGGAGCACCACCGGCCCGCATGCTGCACAGCGCGCGAAGCAGCCATACGAGCGCCGCTCCAAGCACGACTGCCCCGCACGCCTGGGTCAGAAGCGAGACAGAGAAGGCCAGGTCCCGAGCGCTGGGTGCGCCATTGCGCGTCGACGGCAAGAAGAAGGAACGAAGCCCAAAAGAAGAAGAGGCAGGGGGGGGGGGAAATAATAACAATAATAACCATCAAGTGAAACGTAGCAAAAAAAAAAAATGAACGCAAAACAAAACAAAATAAAAAAGGCAAGAGTTAGAACGGACAACACATTGCCTCTGTGCATCCACACAAAAACAAGGTGGAAAACCCAAAACCACACGCACTCCTCGCATTCTCTCACCTTTTTTTTCTCTATATCACTCCTCCGCTCGTCCTGGTTTGACCTCTCACGAGAGCTTCGACGCAGGGAGGTACAAAGAAATAAAGAGGCAGAGGAAGAGGGAAGAGAAAGAACACTGTGCAAGTGTGCCCGTGCAGTAACTAATGACACTTCAAGAGAACTACTTTGGGGACACTTCCAGTTGCTTTTTCTGAAGCTCCTCCCGAAGTTGGCCATACATTTGCATGAGCAGATCATGTTGGGCGGCAATAACTAAAAGCTTTTGCTTGGCTTCCGCACCCTCTTCTTCCACGCGGCGGAGTCGCTCAATCTCAACGGCCTGTCGCACCAACTCCCGCTCCACACGTCTCCGGCTGCCGCGACAGACGTCACTGACCGAGTCGGCAGAATCCACTGAAAACAAGGGTCGCACTATGCTACTGTGGCTAGCATCAAAGGAGGGCGTTGAATGTCTTGCAGTCTCCCCCATCCCCGCGCCAGGAATCGGGGTTACTGCGCCAATGTTGTTGCTGTTGCTGTTGCTGGAGCTGGCGCTGTCCACCCGCCTTCGCGCCTCCTCCAACGCAACTGTCAGCTGCTCCTTCATTGCTTCTGCCTGGGAGGCGCGCTCCAGAGCGTGTTCCAAAGCCCGTTGGGCCCGTGAATGTTTCCCCCTGCTCTGCTGCAGTTCCTCTTCGACAGCGAGCCTCTCGTTCTGCAGTAGCTGCATCTCACTCTGCATATCGGTTAGTCGTTGTGTGAAGTGTTTCTTCTCGGATTCCCGCCCCCGCTCCATCGCGGAAAACTCCCCTTTCCAGTACTCCACCTCCTCCATCAGGCGCTTCTTCTGCCGCTCCACGTCGTCCAACGCGGCCCGGAGCTCGCGAAGGGGCGCCAAGGCGGAACGTTCATTGTCTGTGAGCCGCATCTCTGCTTGAGACGTGCGACGATTCGCCTGAATGAGTTTACTTTCCAGTTCCTGAATTCGATGCTCGTACTCCGCCTGGTTTTGTTGCAATGATGATACAAGGGCCTCCTTCTCCCGCTGGAGAGACATCAGCGTGCCTGACGTGTTCTCCCTCTGAAACTTCAGCTCCGACTTTTGCTCAGAGAGTTCCCTCTCGTGCCGTGCCACCAGCTCCGCGTGGCTCTGCTCGGCGCAGGAGAGCTGCTGCTGCAGCAGCCGCACCTTGCCCTCTTGCTCCTTCAGAAGCGCACTAAGCTCCGCCGCACGCCGCCTCGCCTTCTCACTGTCGGCGTGAAAGGCCGCTGTACGCTGCTGGAGCTCCTCCTCCTTCCGCGCAGACTCAGCGAGCCTCTGCTCCAACGCCTCCAGCCGAGTTTCCACCCGCGTCTTCTTCTCTTACAGCGACTTGTACCGCTCGCGCTCCCTCCCCAGCTCGCTGGAGAGCTCCAAGCCCTCCCGTTCCAGGGCCTCCAGCTTCTGCGGGTCCGCCAGAACGGCGTTCTTCTTAAGTTGATGAAAACTATTCAACTGTTTTTCCAGCATCCTTATACGAAGCTCAAGTCGGTTTTTCTCCTCCCGCAAAAGCCGTGACACCTCCATCTCGTCCGCTAGCAGCTGCTGGAACCGCAGCAGCTGCTCCTCGCCTCCGCCGCCTGTCACTGGGGGGGTGTTTGACTCCACTGAGATGTGGTGCTGCGCCGTGCTGAGCAATGGAGTGGGCAGCCTCGAGGGTCACCGCAGCACGCCCCGCTGTATCTGGAGTTAACTGCGGCGCAGCCGCCGCCGCCGCCGTGGCCCCTCCTCCTTCCTCTCCTGCTGTCGTCCTTGATGTTGCTGTTGCTACCGGAGATGCGGCAGTCTCCACAGGCTCCACCGATTGCAACGGTGACCGTTCGGGTGGAATTGGCCCCGCTTCGGTGCCCTCAACAGCCGCCAGGACGGAGCCGGTAGGTTCTTCTGCGGGTGTGGCCGAGGTTCCGCACAGCGCGCTCTTTACGTCACACGACGCGTGCGTCGTCGTTGCCGCCAGCGTCTTTCTCTCCCGCAGAGGTGGCTGTAGCTCCATCGCCTCGTTGCTAGAGGTGGAAAGGTTCGTTACGAGACTTCCTTGCCACAGCTCGGGCGACGCTGGCGGCTGCGAAAGCGCATTGCCGACAACGTCCGCCCCTTGTCCGCTTGCCGCTTCTTTCCCGGTCAGCTTCGTGCCCTCCGCTTGCAAACGCGTGTCCTCTTCCTTTCGCGCCTCCTCTTCCTCCTCCTCTTCCTCTTCCTCTTCCTCTTCTCCGTAGACGCCGCCTATGGCCTGCTCCGCGAGTCCGGAGACATCGTCAAGCTTCTTGTGTATCTGGTCCAGCCACGACCCCCACATGGCGACGCAGCCTACCAGCCGGTGAGTCGAGCGAAGAAAAGTTCCCGATTCCACCAGGTGAAAACAAAAACAAAAATAAATAAATAAGAAATGGCACAAATAAAATAAGAAATAAAATTACATCGAACATGTGATGCTTTGCGCACACGAAGCGCGGCACCAATCACTGCACCCACACACCACCACCACCCCCCAAGAGCTTCATGGCCAAACCCGTGGACGCGTAAAAGTACAGAAAGATGTGCAGCCACTCTCCCATCACCACGCGGCGGCAGTCTCCGCCGTCGCCACCCACGACAGATACGGCTTCTCCCACCTAAATTTGCGGTGTCTGTTGTCGTTGTTGTTCTTTCATCTTTTCTCTGTTTGTTTCTCTCTCTCCCTTTGCGGCCTCCCCACCTACCTGCTGACGCTTGCTGGCCAGTAGTCTTCCTTCCGCTGCTCCCCCTCGTTCTCCAAGTCGGTTGATGAAGGCAAATACGACAACTCCTCCTCGTTCGGCCTGTGGGCCTGCCACGCGGGCGCCTCGGGTGGCGCCCCCGCTGGTCTCTCCCCACCCATCGCCGCCATCGAGCGGCATTCCCGTCGGGTTTCCAGCTCCGCTGGCCGCTGACGGCGCACATCGCGGACGCAGCGTTCAAGTGCGGCCCACAGCTTGAACCAGTCGCAGAAAAAGCCAAAGCAGCCTCTCCCCTCCGTGAGGTCGCCCTGGCGTACCCAGCGACTGCGGAGTTTGGCGTACTCCCTGACCGACAAAATGAAGTGCAGAGCGAAGAGCAGGAGGGCCGCAAATAGAATAACAAGGAAAGGCATGTGGTAGGACGTAGCTGTGGCAAGCAGGGCAATCCCCCATGCATTTTGTAGAAAAAGTAGCGGGAAGGACGTCAGTGTGTCGTACATCACAACCGCCTTCTGTAGCATCGAGTTCAAGGTGCCGGGTGGCTGGCTGCCCGTCTGCATCATGTACAGATCATAGTACACCAAGAGACATGGAGCGAAAGGAGTGAGCGGGGCAAACCACAAAAACCACAACGCACTGGAAATCGGCTCGGCCCGAAGCTGCGAGCGCCCAAGAATGACTGCAAAATAGGAGTAGGCGGCCGACAAGAAGAGATTTGACATGAGAAACTGTACCAACGTCAAGGAGCCAAGCAAGACATCCCCAGCCACCCAATACCCGCAGCAGAGGGCAAAGTTTAAGCCGTAGACCGCAAGGCGCAACATGGCGTGAAACAAAACTTCACAATGACGATGACGCAGCAGCACCAGCAGGAGCGCCAGCAGGTAGAAAAACGGGAGACAACAGTATAGGGTAACTGCGTCAGGAAAAGGGAACATGCGGCCAAGGGCGCTTTGCCAAGAAAGTGCCTCCATCACAAGGCCAATGCAACTCCCGAGATAACCCACAAAGAAGAGTGTTAACAGCATGGCGGTTGTTCCTGGTGGCAGCTCATACCGAAATAGGACCACCGTGGTGACCAACAACAGTGCCGCTCCTGTAAAAACCGTTGCCGGAATCCATGCGTACCATCTATGAATAGATCCTTGGCGATTCGTGAGTAAAAGCAGGTAAACCACGCAGCTGGGTGGAGCCTTAAAGAAGGCCGGCCAACGCAAATCCCTCGTTGAGAAACTGAGGGAGTACGTCGTGGATTGCCCGACGCCCACCGGAAGAAAATGAATCACCTTCTCATTGTACTGAAGCGTGAGCTCTACCTGCGACGGCGTCGGGCACGACGCGTTAAGGCTGGTGACGGCAAGGGCGATCACACGCGCCGCAGTCGCCACGGTGCCGTCCATTGCCGCCTTCAGCGGGTTCCAGTAGAACAGGCATTCATTCACGGCGTGAAAAAGCGGGTTCAACTCAAACAGCACCACGCCGCTTGGGTTCACCCCCGCCTCGGAACGCACAATGTCCTCTACTTCTCTACTCACAGAGACGCGTCCAAAGCGCAGCTTAGGATCCGCAAGACGCGCGAGTGGGCCCCACGCAAGCGGCCGGAAGGACCACAGCGGGCCAACCACCCACTGGCTGTCCGCTGGAATAGTCGAGCCGCACGCCGCCTCCACCACGGCGAGCTCCGCCGCCCCCACAGACGCAAGCGGTGACGCAGCCATCATAAACAACAGTGTCGATAGAAACAAAAAAGGGAAAAGCCGCCCACCCCGCGTCGGTCGCCGCTTCCTCAGTGGCATGCTCCCGCCCAGCTACACACTGAATCTCTCCCGCCCTGCCTGAATGTGCGAAAAATAATTAACGGAGCAGCAGAGAAACAGAAGCAAGCAAACTTACGTGCGCATACGCAAAGGCGTGTGTGCCTGGGCCTGCGAAAAAAAAAGTGGGGCAGCTGGGGTTATAGTTGGAAAAAATGCTTGCCAGACAACAGTTCCCTCCGCCTCGGAGCCGGCAAACAGCCCTCCCACCCACAACCGCCACCCCAGCTATTGTTTCCTCACCAGAGAAAGAGAAGAAGAAAAAACAACAAAGAAACAATAGGAGCAAAATCAAGAAGGAAACAACCGACGTCAAGCAGCAGCACAGACAACACAAAGAAAAAAAGGTAACGGTACACACAGACCAGTTTATTCACAGAAAAGCTATATATATATATATGTAGAAAGAGAGAAAGAGAGAGAGAGTGAGTGAGGAAAAGATAAGAACGAGTAGGAAATAGAAAAAAAAAGGACAAAAAGAACTCTCTTCTTGGAGCATAGCAAACGACGCAATTGATATAGTCATATAAGATGCATATGAACTGGACAAAGACAACGCACATATATGCTACATACACACTTATGGATATATCGATATATATATATATATATATATCTTCCAAGGCGCTTCGAGCACATGCCTTCATAAGGCATGCGGACGCAACGATCTTGCAAACTCCCCAATACTTCACCGCGCCTGCTGATTTGCGCCCTACTACCTGCTGTCGTTGTTCGCGAGAAGGATCTCACAATTTCGCATTCCATTTTCACGCAGAGAACAAAAAAAAAGAAGACTGAACTGTCCTAACAATAAAAAGCAAAAATGAAAACATAAAAAAAAATCTGCGAGTTCAAGCTAAAGTAAGAAGTAAAAACAAAAACAAAATTGCGCAAAACGCAAAGTGATGCCACAATCACGAACTGCGTTGCACAGGCAAGCCTGCCTACATCCTCTCCCAGGCCACAGTACTCCGGCAGCCACACACCTACATACACGCAGAAACACATCGGAGAAAGCATCATCGCCATCTTTCGTCACCTTGCACTTTGTGGCACGCGGGACGCCCACACCTCCCAGAGCCACGCCAGCAAGAGAGAAACAGAGCGGGAGGAGACGCAGCAGCATCTGCCACGCAGTGCAACCGCGTTCCTCCTCTGCATTTTGGTGTTCCCCCCCCCTCCCCCATGCTGAGGTGTTGCGTTTTTGTTTTTGTTTTTTTTCGTTTTTCTTTTTTTTGTTATCATCCCCCCATCCCCTCTTTGTGTTGTTATTTACTCCTTGTCAATCTTAGCACACTGTGCGGGTCTTTCATTGCTCGAGATGGGGCATCGCTGCAAAACTCTACAAAAAAAAAGACGGGCCGTCTCACACCGCGTAGAAACTTTAACGTAGGTGAAAGCTCTTCTTCCTGCGGCCCAATATGTCAAGGTGGTCGATCTTGATGCCCTCACCGGGGAAGTACGGCTTCCGCTCCCGCTGCAGCGGCGGCTTGAGCCTGCCGCGCGCACGCTTAATCTCATCCTTGGCGTCGCCCTTAAGACGCTGATGCGCCTTTACCACCGCCGGCTCAAAGGCCTTGAGGGCGGCCACAAACTCCGTCTCCGTGAGGGTGTCCAGCAAAGCGCCGATGTAATCTACGAGCGCCATCGCAAAGGCGACCTCGGAGGCGGGCGCAGACATCGAATCGTTGTGGTCGCCATTACTTTCACCCTTTGGATTTGCCGCAGAATTGGCGTCCACCGCCTCTGCTTCGTCCATTTCCGCCGCGGCAAACTCGTCGCACTGATCCATGGTGAGGGAGGGGACGAGAAAGTTCAGGATGCTTGAGTGCAGAACCGCCTTGTCGCGGCAGTCGAACCCGGCCTCCCGCACCTTCCTGCGTGCCTCGTAGGTGAGAACACGCGGACCCGCCGGATCGTGTTTGATGCCGGTGGAAAAGAAAATCCAGAGACGGTCCAGGGTGTCACGGAGCCCAGAGACGCCCATATTGCGAAGCGAGGCCTGCATCAATTCCTGCAAAAGGCAAACACGCTCTTTGCGTTGAAGTCGATAGGACAACTCCTGCTCGCGGGTAAAGTAAAGCGATTTTTCCCCGCTGTTAAACGCCTCCGCGCAAAGGCGCAGGCGCGTCAGCACTTCATGTGAGCGGAAACAGCACCACCGTTTTATAATGACGTCGCCAACCGTACGCACATCCAACACTGGCGTGGATCGCGGCGGCGACTTTGTCGTGGCCGCACCTTTCGTAGGCCCATTCCCCGCGGGCTCCGTCGCCGCGGCACTCCCAAGCAGCGGGGCCCTGTCCTGCCAATCGCTCACAAGCCAGTAGCGAAAGGCCTCCAACCAGCGCGCGTCGGATGTGAGGTTGACCCACACGTACTGGGAGTGCTTTGGGATGATGCGGCACGAACCCGTGAGAGTTGGGGTGGCAGGCAGCTCAACATCCGCGTGCACATCCTCCACCACCTCGGCGCTCTTCTGCCGCACAACGTGGTAGCGAAGGCTCAGCACCGGGCACGGCGTCGCACTCTCCGCGGCCTCCATCGCCTCCTGCGCCGCCGCCTCCGGATTTTCAAGCGGATTGGTCAGCGTCAGGGCGATCACCTCCTCCACCTTCCCCTTCGCCGAGAGCGACACCCGCTGCGCGCCGTAGAACATGACATACGGCTCCATCCGCCGCGTCGTCTCCTCCACCTCCACCACCAACACGGCGCCCTCCAGCCCCAGCGGCAGCTCAAAGTCCACACCCGCACTGTAAAAGGGAGCATTGGAATTCTCCTGCAGCCCAGTAGTAAACACATCGCCCAGGGCCTCCGTTAGATCGCTCTTGTACAGCATCACTCGCACCCGCGTGGAGCACGCGCACGGGTCGTCCTCCGTCTGCGGATAATTCCGCCCACGCAACACATCTACGTGAAGCAAAACCGTCTGCGACATTCGTCACCTACTAAAGCAGCTCGACCACGACACAGTTCTTTTTTTTTTTTTTTCTCTCTCACTCTTTAAGGAAAAAGAAAAATATGTGCACTTGTAACGCAGACTGTGTGTGAGTGTCCAAGTGCGCACACGCCCCCCACCGCCAAAGTTTATCCGTGCAAAAAGGCAAAGCGGAAGGCAAGTGCGTACCAAATAACCACACCAAAGGCGTCATCGCAACAAATCCGCAAGCCGCAGGTAGAACGAGCTACAAGCGACATAAACACTCCCGCAAAACACAAGTCGACATCCTACAATTTAAGAAAAAGCCAGAAAGCGATAACAAAACAAAAACGAACTATCCTAAAAATAACAAAATCCTTACAAAACTACAATCACACATCACACAACAAACGAAAGTTGAATAATACAAAAAACACCTACACCCAGACCACAATTACGCCGCCGGAACCTCAACAGGCGGTGGCGAGGTGGCCACCCGCAGAAACGCAGGCCCCCACCAGCTGGTTCCGCCTCTTTTTTTGGGCTGCGTGGAAAATAATCGCGTCCAATTCGTGACATGTCGCCCTTTACTCTCCCAAAAAGCGAAAACACGGCGGAACGACGCCGGCCACGCAAAAACCACGCACACACAGTTCCATTTTGGCAGTCATTACAGTTGGGTGAGAGTTTTTTGCGGTTGTAATTAGTATGCTACACTTCCTAGAAACAGTTGTCGAAGTTGTACTCACCCGCCCCATGTCAGTGCACTGGCCATTGCACTGACGGCCAGAAGAAAAAAACAAAAACAAAAAAACTTAGCACCTCCTCTCCCTGCTACACCACCCTTCTAAAGGTTGAAACTCTCCTCGCGGAAGTTTGCCCCAAGCGCCAGTGCTGCGTCCCTCGCGCTTCGCACCAGGCCAGCCGGGCCACACGCAAACACCAACACCGAGCGGGGATCCGCGTCGCCGACGACGAAGGGGACCTCAGCGGCGGCGTCGAGTCGCCCCGCCGTCACAGCAACCTCCGTCTGGGAAACACTGCCGCACGCCGCGCCCCCTGTCACAAACAGGCGCAGCGCAGGAACCGCGGCAGCGGGGCTCACCGAGCACGCGGCAACCTCGCGCTCCAACGGGTCGGCATTCACCAAGGAGTCCTCTTTGCTGTCACTCCACAGGTACGACATCATCGACACCAGGGCGGCGTCGCGGACAGACCACAGCAGCGTCACGGCA
>NW_021704251.1:2153-3653 GCF_003719485.1 Trypanosoma conorhini | reverse complement strand
GCTCACTCTCTCTCTCTCTCTNTCCCCCCCAGAGAGAGGCGACCACGCCGCCGGAACCTCAACAGGCGGTGGCGAGGTGGCCACCCGCAGAAACGCAGGCCCCCACCAGCTGGTTCCGCCTCTTTTTTTGGGCTGCGTGGAAAATAATCGCGTCCAATTCGTGACATGTCGCCCTTTACTCTCCCAAAAAGCGAAAACACGGCGGAACGACGCCGGCCACGCAAAAACCACGCACACACAGTTCCATTTTGGCAGTCATTACAGTTGGGCGAGAGTTTTTTGCGGTTGTAATTAGTATGCTACACTTCCTAGAAACAGTTGTCGAAGTTGTACTCACCCGCCCCATGTCATTGCACTGGCCATTGCGATAACGGCCAGAAGAAAAACAAAAAAAAACTTAGGCACCTCCTCTCCCTGCTACACCACCCTTCTAAAGGTTGAAACTCTCCTCGCGGAAGTTTGCCCCAAGCGCCAGTGCTGCGTCCCTCGCGCTTCGCACCAGGCCAGCCGGGCCACACGCAAACACCAACACCGAGCGGGGATCCGCGTCGCCGACGACGAAGGGGACCTCAGCGGCGGCGTCGAGTCGCCCCGCCGTCACAGCAACCTCCGTCTGGGAAACACTGCCGCACGCCGCGCCCCCTGTCACAAACAGGCGCAGCGCAGGAACCGCGGCAGCGGGGCTCACCGAGCACGCGGCAACCTCGCGCTCCAACGGGCCGGCATTCACCAAGAAGTCCTCTTTGCCGTCACTCCACAGGTACGACATCATCGACACCAGGGCGGCGTCGCGGACAGACCACAGCAGCGTCACGGCAGGGGCCCCACCACCCTCCGCTCGCTGCCGGCGCAGGTGGCTGTAGATCGCGGCGCACGGTGTCACGCCAATGCCGCCGGCAACAAGCACAACGACACTGTAGTCATCGAATTCTTGGACGCGCCCGCACGGCCCGTCAACGCCCAGTGAGAAGCTCCTGCCACACTCCCCCACCAGCTTCGCCAGCCGTCCCGTCCAGCTCTTGCCGCCTGCAGACTTGATGTAAAGCGTGTGGCACCCCTCGCAGGCGCCGCTCAGGCTGAACGGGTGCCACTGCAAGAGAGACAGTTCGGGAATATTCACAAAGACGTACTGCCCAGGCGCCGCCCTCAGCGCCGCGTGGCGGAAGCTCAGCTCCACAAAGGATCCGCTCGCAACGGCAGACACCACTTCCACCCTCGACGTGCTCCGGTGCATCCGCAGCAGGCGATCCGCAAACCACACCGTCAGCCCGGGCAGAAAGTACTCCCACGCGGCAGCAGCGTGCCACAGCACCGCAGGGGCAATCATGTAGAAGGACAAGACGTGCAGGTAGTAGAACAGCTCAAAGAACCTGCGTCGCACCGGATCAAGCGCAAAAACGCCCACAGCCACAAGCATGAACCACGTCGTCAGCGAAATCAGCGGAACAGTGAAGTTGTCAGCAGCTATAGAAGACCTTGGAGGAATGGAAAACACATCAT
>NW_021704251.1:0-2128 GCF_003719485.1 Trypanosoma conorhini | reverse complement strand
ACTTGATGTAAAGCGTGTGGCACCCCTCGCAGGCGCCGCTCAGGCTGAACGGGTGCCACTGCAAGAGAGACAGTTCGGGGATATTCACAAAGACGTACTGCCCAGGCGCCGCCCTCAGCGCCGCGTGGCGGAAGCTCAGCTCCACAAACGATCCGCTCGCAACGGCAGACACCACTTCCACCCTCGACGTGCTCCGGTGCATCCGCAGCAGGCGATCCGCAAACCACACCGTCAGCCCGGGCAGAAAGTACTCCCACGCGGCAGCAGCGTGCCACAGCACCGCAGGGGCAATCATGTAGAAGGACAAGACGTGCAGGTAGTAGAACAGCTCAAAGAACCTGCGTCGCACCGGCTCAAGCGCAAAAACGCCCACAGCCACAAGCATGAACCACGTCGTCAGCGAAATCAGCGGAACAGTGAAGTTGTTACCGTGCACAGGAGGGTCCAACGTCGGAACGGAAAACACAGCACGTGGAAAGTTCCCCGTCTCGCCATAGAAGAAATACCAGGCAACCATGTGGCCAACCGTCGCAAGCAGCATCCCGTACCCCAGCACCCTGTGAACCCAGAGCGAAGACTCCCACGAGGTCCCCAAGATGGAGTGCAGAACCGAAAAACGAGTCGCCGGAAAAATCAACAGCGACAGCAACGCAACCGCCAGCTGTCCAAGCGAACGAGCCCAGCGCTGGGAGGCCTTCACGCCCGCAGCACTCTCTCCAGTAAAGGACGTATTAAACTTATGGCACTGTATCCAGTACAGGAAGAACAGCAGCAGCATCGCCACCGTCAAGGCCGCAAAGCCTGCCTCGCCCCAGGTAAAGCCCCGCAAAAGGGGGCACCGTCGCTTCAGGAACCTGCGCCCGCTGCGGCTCGCACGGACAGCGGTGACGATCAGCAACAGGACAAGAAGGTACGAGAAGAAAAAAACGTTGCTCGGATACATCTTCAGCACCAACACTTCGCTCCACACCCAGTTGCGTGTGGACACCCACGACCACGGAAGCTCCGGACATGTGAACTGGCCCCACGCCGTTTGGCAGAGCGTGTAGTTCCCTGTGGCGCGCAGCTGTGCGTTCTTCGCAATTCCGCTCGCCGAAAAATGTTCCCACGAGTTGGGGAGGTAGAAGGCAATGCACGCCCAGCAAGCAACAAGGACGAAAGCAGCTGCGGCGAGGGGAACTGCACGCACCCGCTTCACGCCGAGTACCTGGCGCCTTGGCGCAAGCCCACGGCGATCGACGCCGGTCGCCCTCAGGGCCACCTGCAGCAGCATCATGAGGCCCATCGGCGCAAGCGAGAAGAACACCGTGATGCCAATGGTCGAAAGGAAACCGGTGCCAGCCTCCGGCCTCATCCCAGGCACCTCCACGTACTTTTTGGTGTTGACGCAGAAGACTCCCAGGCACTGCATTGTCTCCTTCCCCCAGGCCATTCCCAGGCACCCAACCGCAGTGAAGACTGTGCCCACGGCACAGAAAGCGGCCAGCCCCAGTGTGTTGTGCCACATGCGCAGCATGGCGCTCACACCCACATACAGCAGCGTCACACCGACAGAGAAGCACGCGGTGAACAGCAGCAGGCCAATGAACGTGAACACGTCGTAACCAACCCAACCACTGTCATAGGACTCCTGGGGATGAAAGTAGTCCGCACGGTGCCACCACGCAAGGCCCATCGAGGCAATTCCGCTGCAAATCCCGCCAACAGCCGTCAGTCCCAGCGTCACCAGGTGATTATCTTTACGGCACTGGGCTTGCGGCAGGAAGGGGGTGTCGGCGCTCATTGCTTGTGGCAGTCTTGTAGGACTAAGTATGCTTGTGTATGTGTATGTGTATGTGTGTGTCTTTACGGCTTTTCTATCATCAGCGGATAGCCCAACAAGCGTGGACAGCACGGGGTAGTGGCAAGAAAGTGCAAGCAGCTAGAACGGGATGACCTCAAGGGAAAGAAAAGCCCCTTCGCTCACTTTCTCTCTCTCTCCTCCCCCCCCCCAGACGAGAGGCGACCACGCCGCCGGAACCTCAACAGGCGGTGGCGAGGTGGCCACCCGCAGAAACGCAGGCCCCACCAGCTGGTCCGCCTCTTTTTGGCTGCGTGGAAATAATCGCGTCCAATTCGTGACATGTCG